>NC_090725.1:51834372-51839372 GCF_036898095.1 Palaemon carinicauda | reverse complement strand
TCAAAGGCATTTTTAATAATTCTATGAAGTGGTGTATAGAAAAATATTTTTATCTGTTTATTAGCACTTCGTATAATTAATGAAAATACTTTTGATAGTGTGTTTACAAGCTCAGCAACTTTGTTTTACAGATAGCATTGCCAACAGTTTCACTTTTGCTAAACATAGCCTTGTTTGCTACAATGTAAAAAAGCCAGGCGTCTCCTTAACTTCCTGTTAACTATACCTGGAATAATGAGGTCAAATTTACAAACTCTAATATACTGTATTCAACTAACTCTGTGAGCCGACATAGTCAGTTTATACACCCGGTTAAAAAATGTTCATAGATTCTAATAACTTCTACAATACTCTGATACTTTATTCGATTACATATTACTGTTCTAGAAACCTGACGATTGATTAAATGATTAGGGGTTATCTGGCATCCCGACATCTAAGGTCATTGACGCCGAAGAACACCTGATGAAATATAGTGTTGGCCTTACTGTCAGTATGCCCTTTTGTAAATGTCTATTGATAATTTTGAACCATAATATACTAATTAACATATAAATCAATACAAGTCGATAATTCATACATTTAAAAAGAGCTACATAAAATAAAAACATTACATAACTACCTATGTTGACTGACATTACCCATTTTTACATTATGACATACCTCACTAAATGTTGCACTATGTTAGGCATCAACATACTCAGCCCCATGAATTGATATCATCACCTGATTTTCAAGTTTTTATCTAAACAATAATACTGATGTCAATGCAATATTATAACATTTACATCAGTCCCCACTGTTTACAAGTTTAAAGTTACTGTTCCCTTGATATGCAATAAGTTTAACCAATTTATGTACTGGTCAGCAAAGTTCATTATCTTCTGTCTGAAGTGTACCTGTGTACGGTTTAGTCCTTAACTGGTTCTTTACCTACGGAGTCTTGCTCTGAATCTTGGTTTTCACTTGTTCCTTGGAATATTCCCATTAGTAATAAGCGCATCATCATCAATTTGGAGGGTTTTATTTTAGTTGCAAGTTCTGACTTTCTTGAGGGTTAACCAAGTACTCCATCTTCCATTTAGACCAGAACACATTTTGCCAAAACTTGCAGTTTCCACCTCTTTATAACTTATATCTCTTGTTCTTCAGGATGATCTGGTGATCTACTGCAGTTTCCATAGTAAATAGTTGTCTTGGACATGATGGCTCAGGATATATGATGTCATCATTTACTGTGATAAATGGTCAGGAGTTGATTTTTCTTTCACTTCACACTACTTTTGTCAAAGGTCAGGAGTTGATTTCTTTTTCACACCACACCAAGAGTGTATAACAACCATTCATGTTGATCCATTCGTCATACTCATGTAGAAATGACAATAGAGCCTTAAAAATGGATTAAATTATTAGTCCCCATACACCTCCCATCCAGCTTGCAGCAGGGCGATTGAATTTCCATTCAAAACCTTTCAGCTGTAGTTTTTTTAATATGCCACATGGTCAAGCCTTTGCACTACCTCTAATAGGTCAGTATCTCTTTCACTCTCTCTTTTTGCATCTTCTCATCACCATTATGTTGTCTCTTCTGTTTATGACTCGTCATAGGCCATTCATGAAGGTAGGAATGACCAATGAGTATGTAATTTCTAGATGGACTACAAGTGATGTAAAGCTAAAGAATAAGACCCCATACACTTTTACTTATTTTCTTCCTTTTTGAAAGGGTAGAGCTTGGATTCCACAATCATGGAATACATCAGCAAAGTTTTGTTCCATAGACAAGCAATGCACACAGACAGCACGGAAAACACATTGGTCAATGTGCTCAACTATCAATGATGATATATGACCTTTTTTTTCAGAAAATAGCGGAATCCTTAATGTATTGGAACATTTCTGCTGCCTGAATTCGTCCTACAAGGCACCAAGACCATGAATTGTACTTTATTCCTGATATACTTGACCCCATAAGTGTATTTGATTCTATAGACACTTCAATTCTTCTGAAAACAATTTGTTTCCTCTCATACTTAAGGATGACTATTTTGGCTTCGTCAGGTTCATATATTTAATATTGAGTTCCATTTAAAGATTTTGCCTTGTGAAAGGTGAAGAATCTCCTGTAACAGGCTACTTTTCTTTTGAGTATATGCCAAAACGAGAAATGGCCAAGTAGTTTACTTGTAGTATTTTCAGATTCTTCCAAAGCCCTGATATGGCAAAATTTACTGTTGGATCCTTCTTGCTGGTAAATGTCATGTAGGGCCTCTTACGTTGACAGCATATTTTGGTACTTGCTTTGCATAGCCTTCTTTTCAGCGAATTGCCAACAAATATAAAATAATCTCTGTAGTACTTTTTATTGAACAGCATTTTCTTTTTTCAGCCACCTTGCTTTCTGGATGGCTTAGAATTTGTTGCTTATATCCACTTGCGTATTGTCTTTTAATGGCAAGGGAATTTCAAAATTTCCATTTGTGAAATGTTGATATGTTTCCATCAAAGACATGAACTTTGAGGTCCCCCCATATTTTCCAGCCCTGCTTGGGTTACACTACAAATAATCTAGTCTTCTCAGCTGGTATGACTGTGATTGGCTAAATTCTGTGTGACAATTCCTGCCAATAAGTAGTCCAATCTTCTGGGAGGGTTTATACTTTTGGATGTTTAATGGCATCCTTTCTCAGATAAGTTAGGTATAGCTGACAGCATATTCATCCTTGGAATCTGGTTATCAGAGACTAGAATATCTCCTTGCACAAATTTCTTTGTCAAACATACCAGATTGTTTCCACTAATGTCCATTGCCAATAGACCTTGGATTACAGATGATTGTTTGTAGTCTTCTCCGTGCAGTGTACAAAGGTAAAGTGTGGTTGCTATTGAATCTGCATTCAATTGTTCCTTTAGTTCTTCAATTATAAAGCAGCCAGCAGATCATTGTCATAGAAGCAGTATATTTAAACTTCATTGTTATCACCCTGCTATACCTTTCCTGGCAATATAGCTTGTACCTCTGTTATAGATTGTGATTCAGCTGTAGTTCAAGCACTAGATGAAACTTTAGTAGAGTCTTGTTCTTTGATATCAGTACACTTCGTTTGGTTTTCCTTCCTCAGAGAAGTTGAATGTCTCCTATGACATTTACTGCAGTCTTTTCTAGGTACATCACTTTACAATATGGAAGTCAAAGCAAAGTCCTTTGGTCTTTAGTAGGTCTATTTTTTATTCTTTACAAATTAAGAACAATCATCCTCGTCATAGGAGACTTTACATAAGGAATAATTCCTCTCAGTCTGGTTTATGAATGTGTTTAGTGAATTTGTTGATTTATTATGACCATCTTACTGTATGAATGTGGATTGCTGAGCGTGAAGATCTGTATGTAAAGGATGATCAGAATTATGAAAAATCTTATGCAACATGCTTAATGAACTAATTGAACGATGGAGCCAGAGATTAATATCTAGAAATTTAATAGATCGTAAGTTCCTATCCAACAAATTAAGATGAGAATCAGCAACTGAAGACCAGATGTGCAAAGGAACTGGTATTCTGCTTCTTTAAAGATTCAAAATTCTTGCCAATTTTGTTTTGTGGTAGCTAATTCTAATTTCTTTAATGCTGAAAGCAGGCTCATTTGCCCATTATTCAGCATTCTTGAATAACTTCACCAAATCCTCAAATGTTACCTTGCCCGTTTTAGTTTGGGTTGATATGGCATTGTCACACTATTTATTTTGGATGTGGGTGGACAGTTTACAAACAATAACCTTTATGTTGGGAATAAGGTTGAGGAAATCTATATGAAAAACTGTGCATAGCAATCTCACACTCCATCTAGAACCTTGACCACTCCCTTTATCCTTTAGAGTCATCATACTTGATCTCTGTTCATTTGAGAAGCTCCTTAACATATGTTGTTGCCACTTTGTATGTATCTCCATCCTCTTCCTCTAACAGTGGCACGGCTTTATTGCATTTTTCAGACCCTTCCATGAGAGTACAGACTTTTATGAGTCCTTTAGACGTCTTCAACATACTGGCCCAAGTAATCCAGCCTCATTTGATTTGTTGAGTACTAGTCCTTGTATTGAAATCCTTTATGAAAGATGTGATTGTTATGGAGTCCTAAGACTCAGTTCCACGTCTAGGGTGTTACCTGCTCAAGCAGCAAAGCTGAGTACATCCTAGTTGTAATCACCAAAGGCACCTTCCCAGAAATCTCCGTCTGGCTTTATGTGCTAAAGAAAATTCCCATACAGTATGATACACTCAAATCTTTCCTCCTGGAGAAGCACTCACTGTCACCAGCCACCTGTGTAGCCAAGATTTTTCAGCTCTCTCAATAATCATTGAGGGACCAAATGGAGTCATGTCTCTCAGAGAAATTAAATGATCAGTATTGTTCGAATTCAGCTGGCTGCTGATAGTTCTCCTCCTTGTGTAGTGAACCTTGCCAGAACTGGTGCAAACCACCCTTACCAATATTGACACCTTGCCCATAAAGAACCTGATGACCAGAGTTGATGCCCTTCAGGACAGCCACTTCCCCACTGTCAAGAACTCCATCAGCAACTCCACTACTGGTGTAAGGAACAATCATACAACCGCAATGGAAGAGAAGGTGAATGCTGCAGGACATTGATGCCCACCTTATGATATGCCTGGACATCGGAGAAGCCACTCATCACCTAACAATGGAGACCCACACCAGTCCCAAACAATACCCTTGGATGACGACCCTCGCCCTCAGCTATGCTACTACCCCTCCAAATTCAGGGTTGCTGCTAAGAAAAGTCAATGTTAATAAAACATATAACCTGGAGGCCACCGACACATTTAATGAACTTCCCATTAACTACAGTCATCTTTTTGCATGATCCAGGTTTTAATGTGCCCTTTCTAGTAAATACTGGTGATGTTCTCTTCTGCCATGTTCCCTCTTCAGAGTGTGACTCCGCTATTCCAAGATTGATGATTGCCACCTGGTGGCC
>NC_090725.1:51821872-51831872 GCF_036898095.1 Palaemon carinicauda | reverse complement strand
CAGAGGTAAGTGACAGGACATCGTCGCAAATTATTATTATTACCTCCGTCAACGAAGATGGTAGGTTATTTTTCCCGTGTTTGTGTTTGTTTGTGTGTGTGTTGGTTAATGAACAGCATCCTGGATACAATTTTAATTGTATAGTAATGCAGCTTTCATGGATTAACTGTTATGCAAAAAGTTGGAAATTATTAAATTTTGAAAGGTCAAGGCCAAAACTCAGGGTCACGGTCAAGCACAATGTCCAATTCAGGAATCAGCCATAAGTTTGGATATTGTTGTCACTAAGACTTCAAACTTAATTTATATTTGAGTGTATGAGAATCCACGCCAATCAATACATGTTAAGGTCAAGGTCAAGCCATAGGTCAAGATATAAACTGCCGCGGCGGAGGTCTGTGCTCTACTGAGTGCCCCTCCAGTTATTATTATTATTATTATTATTATTATTATTATTATTATTATTATATAGTTACTATTTCAACTAGTAAATAACTTCAAATATTTATTTATAAAGTCTATTTTGAAATAAGGAATAAAGTCCTTTTATCAAATTTTATTTTTATAACGTCAAAATATTACTATTAGTTATATATGCCATAGCAGGGAAAATCCCATATTGGCTTCTTATTGTATGAATGTACATAAGAATAAAATAAAGTGTGTGTGTATTATTATTAAATGGGAAGAGATCCTAACCATATCTGTCTATGATCAGCACCCAAACCAGGTCTCCACCAAAGCTATGACTAGGGAAGGCCAGGAAATGGCTACTGATTACTCAGCAGCTACACCTAGAGCCCCCCCCCCCCCCCCCCCCCAACGCACACCCAAACAACAGGAAAGGCGAGGCTGTGACCAATAATGGAAAACATTTTTGGGCTTCGAGTCGGAAACTCCATTAGTCAACCACAATAAGGATACCTCTGGAAATATACTATTCTATAGCATACTGGCGTTGGAATATCTGTAAATCCTTTCAGTGTGTAATATATCTGTGGAACTTCAAAAGTTCAAGCTTGCAGCGCGTGTTTTTATGTTGAACAGGCTGTCATAAGTCTCTCTTTATGGTGTCTATATGAGAGATCTAGTTTAAGGTTATTACTGTTCTTAAAATATTTTATATTAATTGTTTATTACTTCTGTTGTACATTATTCATCTCTTTAATTTCCTTTCCTCACTGGGTTTTTTTTTTCTTTTCCTGTTAAGACCCTTTGGCTTTAAGCACCCTGCTCTTCCCGCTAGGGTTGTAGCTTAGCTAATAATAATAATAATAATAATAATAATAATAATAATAATATTCCAGTATTATAAAGCATTTTGATTAAAATTTCATCAATTATGGAAAGATAAAGAAATGTTACTATCAAGGAATGTAAAATGTTGAAAGGATACCATGTAAAGGTAAAAATTTTGATTATTGGAAAAAAGATAACTTACAAAGTCTGTAGCCTATCATGAATTCTCATCAACAAACATAATTAGAAGTTAAGAAGCAAATTAAAAAAAAAAAAATCATAAATCACTGATATAAAAGCAAATCTTCTAATCGGAAATTATTTTGACCTCACGTAATCCACCCGGAAATGCTAGAAAAAAAACACTGATTTCAAAGTAAATCTTATTAATTGGAAATTGTTTTAACCTAACATAACGTGCTAGGCGGTATATCTTAGCAATCCATGTTTGACAACGGTTATATAGGAAGATGAGCAACTTTGTGCAGTAACGACAACTTTGGGTGTGGAGGATATGCCTCCCCAAATCTAGATGAAGTCACTGGCAGAAGGGTGACGTATTTTAAGGCAATACAAAAGATGTCTGTTCGTCCTTTACTCCTGATGCCATGCAGATGATCTTACTAGATTTAGTATGGACCGGCAAGGGTCACTTGCCTTAGTTAGATAGGCACTGTGCATCACAAGGAGCTGGCTGTCCTTTGATGAATTTAGCCAATTAATCCTCTATGGATTTAGTCAGTCTATGGAAAGCATAAAAGACCGAATGGCCCGCAGTCCCAATCATAGTGGGGTGTATAAATACTAAAGAAAAATTTAAAATTAGTAATTGGAATGTTAGCACCATGAATCAAATAGGGAGGTTACAGCATATGGAGAATGAATTTATGAAATATAGTTTGGATATCTTTCCCATAACTGAAACACGGTGTAAAGGGATTGGTAAAGAAATCTTAGACCAAGGCAATATATATATATATATATATATATATATATATATATATATATATATGTATATATATATATATATATATATATATATATATATATATATATATATATATATATATATTCAGGAAGAACAGATGTAGTTGTAAGAGAAAGGGTAGGAATGATGATGACACCAAGAGCAGAAAAGGCATTATCGGAATGGAGAGCTGTAAATAGCAGATTGTTACTTGCAAAGTTTAAATTAAAGCAGTGCAATATGAATATTATAGATGAATACTATGAAGAATTGCAGAGTGTAGTAGATGAGAACCCTGAGAGAGATACTAAAACTGTGATTGGTGACTTCAATGCTAAACTTGGAAGGAATAATCATGGTTTAGAGAATGTGATGTATGTTGAAGGTCTTGGCGAAGTTTTGAATAAAAATGGGGCATATTTTATAAGATTTTGTTCAACAAACAATCTTGTTATTGGAAGTACTCTTTTCCTGCATAAAGACATCCACAAATATGCATGGACTTCACTATGTGGAGATTAAAAAAATCAAATAGATCACATAGCCATCAAAAGACAGAGAAGGAAGGAGGACTCTGAGAAATGTGAGAAGCTATAGAGTTGCAGATATTAGTAGTGATCACCAGCCCCTCATTGTCAAACTGAAATTCAAACTGAAAGCACCCAACAAAAACGTAGCTAGAATACCTAGGTTTGATACAACTAAGCTTGTACAAGATGAGCACAGAAAAACCTTTACAATTGAATGTAGGATTCGATTTGCAGTCTTAGACTCTTCAAGAGAGGAAGAGAAAATATATCAGTCAGTTGGAAGTGGAGTTGTGGCCCATGCAGTTACAAGGAGAAAACCATGGATATCAAATGATACTCGGGATACTATAAAAGGAGACAAATACATAAATTGATTGTTGCATGTTTTCAAGGAAGTAATGATAATTAGAAAGTAGAGCATGGTAAGTATTCCAGTACTGATAGTGAAGTCAAAAGAAAAGCCAAGAATGACTGAAGGGAATATTCAGACAGAAAACCCTATGAGCCTAACAAAACTATGAATTCAGGGAGGGGCTATGGTGTAAAAAATTTTCATAGAATTATTAATGAAATCTCTACTGGGGCAAAGAAGAAGCATATTCCCATCAAAAAGATAAATGGATCAGTTATAACAACAGAAGATGAAGAAGGGCAACTTTGGGTGGAACACATTAATGAGGTCATGAATAGAAGATATGAAGGGAATAATTTGATTGATATACCTGAAGCTGAGGAAGACCTTGATGTGCCCATGAATCCATTCAATGTGTTTGAAGTCGAAACTACATTTTAAAAAACAAGGCGACAGAAATCCCTGGATATGATGTAATAACTGTCGAGATGATATTGGCTGAAAATGAAGTAACTCCCAGTATACTTACATGATTATTTTGTATAATGTGGCATGAAGAGGCAAAACCTGATGAAGGAGAGCTACGAGTGTTGGTGAAAATGGCAAAAAAAGATCTGACTGATTGCAATAATTACAGAGGCACCACACTTACGTCAGTTGTCATATAAGTATATAGTATGCTCATTCTATAGAGATTAGAGAGAAAGATTGATGAAAAGCTGAGAGATTAACAAGTAGGATTCAAAAAGGTAGAGTTGTACTGACCACATTTTCATTTTAAAGTATGTGATGCAGCAATGTTTAGAATACAGAAATCCACTTTTGATAGCATTTGTGGACTATGAGGAAGCCTTTGATAGTGTGCCCTGGCCAATTTTGTGGTGAACATTGCGTTATTATGGAGTACCTTTTAAATATGTAAATCTGATTAACTCTGTTCATGAGCATGGCAAGTGCAAATTTAATGTTAGTGAACAGTGGATTACTTTAAGGGAATGTGTTGTCACCAACGTTGTTTATTCTCTTCATGGATTTTGCAATGCATAGAACAGTTGGAAATGGTGGAGAAGGAATGGAATGGATTGGTAACAGGAAATTAGCTGACCTAGAGTATGCTGATGATGCTGGACTTATGAGCAGAACACCACAGGACTTGCAAAGCCTGCTTATCTGAATGCATGAAATAGCACATGAGGTTGGGCTCAAGATAAATAGAAGAAAGACAGAGCTAATGAGAACGGAAAATGCAATGGAATATCATTGGAAGAAGAAATGATTAATGAGGTGGAATCATTTAAATATTTAGGAACTATGATCTCTAATACAGGATCTTTGGAATTTCAGTCTAATGAAAGATTAAAAAAAGCAAATCAGACAACGGCTAGGTTAAGTAAAATTTGAAAATAAAATCACCTGAAATTACATATAAAAATCAGGCTATATATCAGTTTAGTGAGATCAGTGTTACTGTATGGACATGAGTCGTGATATGGCAATGAAACATTATCCAACAGATTTTATAGATTTGAGGAAAAGCCCCTGGAAGAATATTGGGAGTTGAATGGCAAGACAGGATTAGAAATGAAACTATAAGAAAGAGATTACCCGAGTGCCATAGGTGAATGAGATCATATGAGGGGTAGATGGAAAAGGTTTGGGCATGCACTTCGCATTCTCCAAGAGAGATTAGTTCACTAAACTTTCAACTGGACTCCATAAGGCAATAGAAGCGTTGGAAAACTCAGGCCTACATGGCTGAGGAATATGAAGCATGAAGTAGGAGATGATGAATTGAAAAGTAATGATTTAAAAGCTAAAGATAGAGATGGCTGGTAAAATCTAACTGAGGCCCTTTGCGTCAATAGGCGTGGGAGGGGATGATGAAGATGATGAACATAATCCCACATGAAATGCGAAAAAAAAATCAATAACAAAGTAAATATTCTTACATAACCAGTCTCCTCCCCGGCAATACTAAAATAACCACTATCAAAGTAAATCTCACTAATTGGAAATTGTTTTAACATAATCAACCAAGAAATTCTCCGAAGAAAATTATGCCTCACGTGTCTTTGCGGTCCGACCACTGGAGTTACAGATGATTACTACTGCCTCATTTCGAAATGCATGACATGATTTGACGAGTGGGTAAGAAGCTGCCTCGGATTAAATTCTCGGGTTTCATCGAAGAGCGGATAGGGAAAGCAAGATTACTGTCATTAGTATGCAAAGAACATATTCATTGATGCACATTATAAAGTTTAGGACAACTTCCTTCGTGCATATGTTCATTACAGTGCAAATGCTCCTACTCATTATTTTACATTTGTATATAAATATCATTGAATTATGTATAATTGCATCAAATCCAAACTTGTTTGGATGCATACAGACATAAACAACCCACCCACACACACACACACACACATACCCACACACACACACACACACACACCACACACACACATTTCTCCTATATAATAAAGAACATGCGTCTTTATATATAGATATATATAAATATATATATATATATATATATATATATATATATATATATATATATATATATATATATGTGTGTGTATAAAGAAGAAGAGAAGACAATGGATTGACGAACTAAAATGACTTGCTAGGATGAACTGGCACAGAAAAACCATGAAACAGGTAAAGGTGGAATAACATGCCTGAGACTTTTGTTCTACATTAGACAAGTAATGGCTGATGATGATTACATAAATGAAGTATATATATATATATATATATATATATATATATATATATATATATATATATATACATATATATATGTATATATTTATACATATATACTATATATATAATTAATATATATATATACATATATACATATATATATATATATATATATATATATATATATATATATATATATATATATATACTGTATTTCTTTCCGGTTACAGATTAGTCATAGCCTGGTGAGAGAGTGGTGAATGTGCGTTATATGTATATCTATCTAAATATTCAGCTGTCATTCTTGACGGGTCGCGTACACTAGTGTGTGCGTTTACATATATATATATATATATATATATATATATATATATATATATATATATATATTTGTATATATATATATATATATATATATATATATATATATATATATATATATATATATATATATATATATATACACACACACGATATATTCCTGGAAAGCTGACTTTTCTTATATTTGCAACAGTGCAATAATTTTTAATTTTTTAGCATAAAACGATATTTTCCGACGGATATTGTGACCAAGTGGTTTAATCTTCAATTTGCAAGAGATCTCAGAATGATTTGCTTCTCTATACAATGGCGTAAGAACTAAAGTAGCAGTTTTACTCGATGAGTTAGTATTTTTAGTTTATTGAAAACTGACAAATGTGGATTCTTACGTTCATCATTACTCTAATCATCATCCAAGGACAAAAATGTCCTGAATTCCTTGAAGGAGAGCTTGAGAAGATCCGGGAAATTGCAGGTAATTTACAATACCCGGGGAATTCTCTCGATAAAGTTTTCCATAAAGCAGGGCAAAACTATTTTGAAACAGTCTCTAATGCTGATTATGATATGAAAAACCTTCTCATCTTACCTTTCTACAAGCATTTCATAAACATTCCTAAATAAATGAAAACTTTAAACATTAATGTCGTATTTCAAAATTAGAAATTCACCTCTAAAACACAATGGACTTGTTTATGTCATTCCAAACAATTACTGCAATAAAAAATATGTCGGACAAAGTGGAAAAGATATCGAAACCAGATTAAAACAACATAAATACAGTGCTCAAACAAGCTACAGAACAAATAGTTTATTTCAACATGAGAATGACTGTAATCACCCAATTAATTGGAGAGGGGTGAAAGAGATAATGTATTGTAAGGATATAATAAAACGTAATATTGTAAAATCCTGTATTATAATGAAAAACCGTGCAGAATTGATCAAGAGGAACCCTGGAATATATAAGCTTGCGAACTGCTCGTAATGAATCTATTTAGACAAATATCATTTGAAAACTATAGTCGCCGCAGACACTCCAGGCGAAATAAGCCCCACCCTCTGATGACGTCATAGCCAATCACACTGTCTCACGCATTAATAACAGTCACGACAAATCCCCTTACAGTGATTATAAATAAGTATAGTTTGACATTTGTAAGGGGATGTATTGTAACCACTACTAACATGGGAGACAACATGATTACCTATGACGTCATCAGGGGCTAAGGCCTATTTCACCCGGAATTGTGGTGATTTTAGTTGTGTAGTCAATTTTATGTTTCTGTATTCTCCTACTGTTATCACTGTTCTAGATGTGACTATGATACTTCTACTGACTTTTTGTACCCATTGGCACTGAAGAGGTTTGAATATACAAAAGTGCTCGGTCGAAATTAGGGTTATCTGATACTTCCTTCAGCTCAATGGCAACAATATACTGTATATATATATATATATATATATATATATATATATATATATATATATATATATATATATATATATATATATATATATATATATATTTTAATTATATATATAGTATATATGTATATATATAGCTTTTATATATATTAATATATATATATATTGATAATATATATAGTATATCTGTGTATATATACATATATAGCTTATATATATATATATATATATATATATATATATACATATATATATTCTTTGAGTATAGTAGGTGTCTCACGTAACTTTCATCAAATGCTAAAGCAGATGGGGCATCAACTATTTTAAGACCAAACTTTTCTAGTTTTCTGCATCTTTCCTTGTCTTCATGATATGATTTTGAAGAAAAAGACGGATTTTGTCACTATGCTGTTCCATTCATTCCATTCTTACTGACAGCCATTTTAGACAGTGACTAATGGCTTTCATCAGGGCATATTTCCCAAGGAAAACATTACCCCTCCATGATGGCAGTGGATTCATACAAACCAAAATTAAAAGAAATCTAAAAACAAAAACAAAAATCGATATTGGAAGATATTTTGCAAAATAAACTCATGAAAATGGTACTAAAGACATCTATATCCCTAAAAATAGTTCCAAACTCTAGCTAGGTTCTTGAAAACTTGTTCTTTTCTAAATAGTGTTGTAGCTTAGCTAGTAACAGAATCAACATAAGAAACCAGTCGCTAAAGCTCTCCATTACAGTTTCTGTAGAAAATATGAAGTACAATGCAACAATAAATGGTAAGAAATCGACCTCAAGTTGTGGTAGAAAAGGATCAGGCTAAACTATCCTGGGACTAGAGTAGAAGGACGGACATGGTTTTACAAGAACGTCGACCAGACATCACTCTGGTTGACAAGACAACGAAAAATAGTATCACCCATAGATGTCCAACTACCCTGGTACTCAGGAGTGGAATATAAATGGAGAGAAAAAACAGAAAATTACCAGGACCTGCTAATTTAACTAGAATGCTGGGGAACATGCAAGATCTCTGAGAGAGCAGACCTCCACCACGGTATCTTATTTATCAACCTTTGCTCGACTTTGACCTTGACCTTTGACCTTGTTCTTTCCAAATATGTGACCATGAAATTGTTCTCCAAAAAAAAAAAAAAAAAAAAACATAACCGGACAAACAGGGGCGAAAACATAACCACCTCCCGACTTCGATGGCAGAGGTAAAAAAAAAAAAAAAAAAAAAAAAAAAAAAAAAAAAAAAAAAAAACAAGCTCGGTGAAGGGATTGTAGAAAACCTAACACAGAGAACAACAATCCCCCAAAAACAATGAATATCGAAACAAACAATACATTCATTAAAGCATTTGGAAGCACTGCGCTTGTTATAAACTTCATTGTTTTCAAACAATGCAAAGGTGTCGTTATAAACATGAAACGAACTCTGTCGAATAAATAAATATGGCAACCACCCATGTAGAGTTCGCATGCCAATTTTCCCATTGAGTTCGGGAATTTATTCAATCAATTATTTTTCGGCCTAATTTGGTCAGACTTTCACTCAATGAAAACATTCTGAACTAAAAATTTGAAGAGCAAGTGAATTTAAAAAAAAAAGGATAAACATTGTTCCTGGCTTTACACTTAAAAGAAAAAAATACGCAACATAATAGTCCATCTGATTTTCCAAATATAATTATTCTTTCCTGCGGATAAATTATTATTTTTATACCAGCTTTTATGTAAGTGATTTCTTAAATAAGTCTGTACTCCTCTTTTATTGGCTTCTGGATACCAATGGATCGTCTTACATTATTCAGTTCTCTTTCACTCCCAGGTACCAGTAATGTAATGCACCTCTATTTCATACATGCTCATACACTTTCATGGGCTCTCTCTCTCTCTCTCTCTCTCTCTCTCTCTCTCTCACTGATGATAGAAAAAACCTGTCTAAAGTGGCCACTGCATGTTTCATATTCTTAAAGGATTTTATACCATTGTTATCCTCAACCCTTTGTATACAAGTTATACATATATAGGTTTCATGAACGCATACGAATATCACTCATTAATAACCTTAAAAAAAAACGGCACACAGATATATAAGAGTGCACTTACACACACTATGTGTAGTTAATGTGTTTTAACATGGTTCCACTTACAGATGTGATCAGACAAGATTGCAGTATTTTTTCTGTCAATCTTGTAAGCATCACCCTAGGGTCACAAACTGACATAATCCCTTCCAGGAAATTTCGACCTAGCTAATAAGCGAGACGACATTTTGATCAACGATAACTTCAGGATACTTTCCCTTTATTATTATTATTATTATTATTATTATTATTATTATTATTATTATTATTATTATTATTACCTTACCTACAACCCTAGTTCGAAAAGCAGGATGCTATAAGTCCAACGACTCCAACAAGGAAAGTAGCCCT
>NC_090725.1:51816872-51819372 GCF_036898095.1 Palaemon carinicauda | reverse complement strand
ATATATATATATATATATATATATATATATATATATATATATATATATATAAATGCAGACACACACAACAACAAATGCAACCGTTTCTAGTCCACTGCAGGACAAAGGCCACAGACATGTCTATTCATGTATGGGATTTGGCCAGTTTTCATCACTAGGGTGGCCAGTGCAAATTGGTGATGGTGGAAGACTTTATTCTTACTGACCACAGCTGATCATGGTGATATTTAAACCCTTGTTCTTTTCTAAATAGTGTTGTAACTTAGCTAGTAGCAGAATCAATATAAGAAACCAGTCGCTAAAGCTCTCCATTACAGTGTCTGTAGAAAATATGAAGTACAATGCAACAATAAATGGTAAGAAATCGACCTCAAGTTGTGGTAGAAAAGGATCAGGCTAAACTATCCTGGGACTAGAGTAGAAGGACGGACATGGTTTTACAAGAACGTCGACTAGACATCACTCTGGTTGACAAGACAACGAAAAAAGTATCACCCATAGATGTCCCACTACCTTGGTACTTAGGAGTGGAATATAATTGGAGAGAAAAAAAATAGAAAATTACCAGGACCTGCTAATTGAACTAGAATGCTGGGGAACATGCAAGATCTCTGAGAGAGCAGACCTCCACCACGGCATCTTATTTATCGACCTTTTGCTCGAATTTTACCTTGGCCTTTGACCTTGTTCTTTCCAAATTTGTGACCATGAAATTGTTCACAAAAAAAAAAAAAAGATTCACGGACAAAAAGGGGTGAAAACATAACCACCTCCCAACTTCGATGGCGGAAGTAAAAAAAAAAAAAAAAAAAAAAAAACCCAAGCTCGATGAATGGCTTGTAGAAAACCTAACACAGAGAACAATAATCCCCCCAAAACAATGAATATCGAAACAAACAAAACATTCATTAAAGCATTTGGAAGCACTGCGCTTGTTATAAACTTCATTGTTTTCAAACAATGCAAAGGTGTCGTTATAAACATGAAACGAACTCTGTCGAATAAATAAATATGGCAACCACCCATGCCAATTTTCCCATTGAGTTCGGGAATTTATTCAATCAATTACTTTTTGGCCTAATTTGGTCAGACTTTTACTCAATGAAAACATTCTGAACTAAAAATTTGAAGAGCAAGTGAACTTTCAAAAAAGGATAAACATTGTTCCTGGCTTTCAACTTAAAAAAAAAAGAAATACGCAACATAATAGTCCATCTGATTTTCCAAATATAATCTTCTTTCGTGGGGATAAATAATCATTTTCATACCAAATTTGATTTATCTGATTTCCTAAATGAGTCTGTATTCATCCTTTCTTGGCCTCTGGATACCGGTGGATCATCTTACATTATCCAGCACACTTTTACTCCCAGGTACCAATAGTGTAATGCACGTGTATTTCATACACGCCCATACACTGTAATGCTCTCTCTCTCTCTCTCTCTCTCTCTCTCTCTCTCTCTCTCTCTCTCTCTCTCTCTCTCTCTCTCTCTCTCTCAGATAATAGAAAAAACCTGTTTAAGCTTGCCATTCATGTTTCACATTCTTAAAGTTTTAATGCCGTTGTTATCCTCAGCCTTTTGTATATAAGCTTGTAACGTCGTTTGAATAAAGTCAGTTCTGTCCAGCTCGTCTTTCCGTTAAAACCCTTATCAGTCTTCCACAACAGAAAAAGTTATTACGTTAAAGCGACAGTAATAATATCTCATTATCGGCGGTTTTAATGAACATATACGAATATCATACATTACCAACCTTCCAAAAAAAAACAGCACACACAGATATATAAACGTGTACTTACACACAATGCGTGTAGTTGGTGCGTTTTTTAACATGGATCCACCTACAGATGTGATCAGTTAAAATTGCAGTATTTTTAACATCTGTCACTTACATAAGCATCACTCTAAGGTCACAAATTAACTTAATTCCTTTCCAGGAAATTTCGACCGTGCAAATAAGCGAGTCACCTTTTAATCAATGATAACTTCAGGATACTTTCCGTTTATTATTATTATTATTATTATTATTATTATTATTATTATTATTATTATTATTATTATTATTATTATTTTTATTATTATTATTATTACTTAACCTTCAACGCTAGTTCGAAAAGTAGGATCCTATAAGCCCAAGGATTCATACAGGGAAAATAGCCCAGTGAGGAGAGGAAATAAAGAAACAGAATAATGTGCATGAGTTTACCCTCAAGGAAGAGAACCCTAACCAAACACAGTAAAACACCATGGTACAGAGGTTATGGCACTACCCAAGACTACAGAACAATGGTTTGATTTTGGAGTGTCCCCCTTAGACTTAACAAAGGATATGTCCCTTAATTTATATATTATTACCTTAAGGCTACTTCACCTCCAAGCTCATTGTGTTATCAGTCCTATGCGGCTTTGTCTTCTCCTTTCGACCTTATTAGTCCCACTGTATAGCAGGGTCGGGAGCTCAAGTCGAATTTCTCCTAGAGTATTACTATTCCTTGCAT
>NC_090725.1:51809372-51811872 GCF_036898095.1 Palaemon carinicauda | reverse complement strand
ATGCAGGAGGGGCCATGTTAGAATAATGGAATAAATATATATCGGCAATCAGTGGAAATTATGGATTGACTATATTTTGGGAATGTGTGAGAATTATGGATTGAATACATTTCATGGAATGAGGAAATATTATACTTTGACTACATCTCAGGGAATGTGTGAAAATTATGGATTAAATACATTTCAGGAAATAAGGAAATATTATACCTTGACTACATTTCAGGGAATGCGTGAAAATTAGGAAATATTATACCTTGACTACATTTCAGGGAATGCGTGAAAATTAGGAAATGACTACATGTTCGGGAATGAGGAAATATAATGCTTTGACTAAATTTTGAGGAATGCAGATAAAATCTGGTTTGAGTATACAGTATTTTGAAGAATAGGTGAAAATTATGTTTTTACAACATTTAAAGGAACGCAATGAAATTCTGATTTGATCACTTTTTGAGGGGAATTTGTGTGAATATCAGTTTGTATTTCAGGGAATAAGTGAAAACTATGGTATGGCAGGATTTTGGGGAATATATAAAAATTTTGGGGTTGGTTGCATTTCGGGAAATACAGAATTTTTTTTGTTCTTTTTTCTTTTGGACATTTCCGAAAAACCCGTTATATTTATGGTTTAACTATAATTCTGAGGAATGCGGTAAAATTAAACTTTGACTATATTTCAAGGAAACAAATGAGAATAATAGTTTGACTAAATTTTGGTAGGACGCGTGGAAATCATGGTTTGACTATATTTCAGAAAAGCGTGAAAATTATTGTTTGACCACATTTCGAGAAAGGAGTAAAATCATATAATTTGAATGCATTTAGAGGGTCGCTTAATAACAATGGGCTGGAGAGGACGTACGCGAAAATATTTTATTACTTATGGGGTATAGATGAAAACGGCGGTTTTCATACAGGTCCCAGTAAGAACACAATGGATTATTTACTTCAGTTGTAATATTATTGTAATAAACTGTACGAACAGAGAGCATGGAATGTGCCAGAGGGGGGGGGGGGAGTAGTTTGGGGGATGTAAAGGGGTCCAAACAAGCTCAAAGCCTCGGGGACCTATTATGGGTTAATACAGCACTGTTTAAAAGTTTTAAAGGCCGGTCATGAATGGCAGGGGCAAGGGACATTGACTTTGCCCTATCGAGCAGAACAGTGTCCTAGAGACTGACCATAGATACATATGATCAGCACCCAAGCCCCTCTCCACACAGGTTCCACCAAGCTAGGACCAAGGAGGGCCAGGCAATGGGTGTTGATGACTCAGCAGATAATCTTATATACTCACCCAACCCCCCCCCCTCCCCCCATCCTTAGCTCACAAGAAAGGTGAGTTTGCAGCGACCAAAGGAAATAACGAGTTTGAGCGGGACTCGAACCCCAGTTTGGCGATCACCAGTCAGGGACGTTACCGCATAGGCCACCACAACCTTTTGCATCATTTCGGGGAATGTGAGGAAATTATGATTTTACTACATAGGCTATCTGGGAATGTGGGAGAATTATGACTTAGCCTAACTACGTTTCAGGGGATTGCGTAAAACTATGCTTTGATACCCTTTAGGAGAACACATGAATATAATGGTTTGACTATATTTTGGGGAACGTCAAAATGATAGTTGTGACTACATTTTAGAGGAAGGTTTGCCAATGCATTTAGATGCATTTCGGTGGAACGGTTGAAAATTTAAGTTTAATTACATTTTATGTAAATCCTTGAACATTGTTTTTTTATATATTTTCAAGAACATATGAATATAATGGTTAGATTACATTTGGGAGAAGGAGTAAAAGTGATGATTGAATTACATTATATGGGAGAAAGCGGGACAATCATAGTTCAACTACATAATAGTGATAAACAAGAAAAAAATTATTCGAATTCCTAAAGGATGAATGTTTGAAAATTATTGTTTGACAATAACACTCCTGGGATAAAATTTAAACTGACTGCCCTGAGATTCATCCTTCCTTACCAAGAAATTTGGCATTCATGCTGAAGAGTTCAGTCTTTTTTTTTTTAATACTAAAGGATTATGAAACAAGGTTCATTTCTTTTTCAAGAAATCTCGCATTCAGGACATTTATATAGAAAAAAAAACCCTATACGATGCTAAGCAGTTGTCTTTTTGAATAACAAAAAGAACATAGGATATTGCAATAATTTGAATCTTCTTTCCAAGAATTTTAGCATTCAGTAGATTTATAAAAAGAAAACTATACGATACTGAAGAGTTCAGTCTTTTTCAACAAAAAATTACCAGAAGGATTCTGAAATAAGGTAAATTTCACCTTAAAGATGTTTGACATTCAATAGATTTATAAAAACTGTAAGGTAAAGCCTCATCTACTATTAGGTCTGTTGAAGGGACGAGCGTATATAGAGTATATCTAAATTATAGCTCCCATGGATTTTAGTTCATTTACCAACGTCTAATTGATGCCTTGGTCTGGCACAGACGGCGGAAAACGAGTAGAAAAATAAATGGAA
>NC_090725.1:51801872-51806872 GCF_036898095.1 Palaemon carinicauda | reverse complement strand
GAAATTTTGTAAATCTTTGAAGTTTAAAGTTTATGAACAAGAGCATATCAAGTAAATCGAATTTTATTTTTAGATCTATGGACGAGAGCGTATCACGTAAATAGAACATTTGATGATTTTAAAACCATGATAAGAATAAATTACCTTTATAAGAATAAAATTGTTGTCAAACCACACTTTACGTTACTTTTATTAATACATAACTTACCAAACTAATCCCTATCCTTCCTAGTTATTTAACTGCCACCATACTTCTTTCAGCCACCTTTCCTATCGGCAAAAAAAAAAAAAAAATAAATAAATAATAAAAAAAAATAAATAAAAAAAAAAATTAAAAAAAAAATGGCCCCCTCTATTTTATCACCCCACCCAAACATAACCAAAACCGCACACCACCACAACCACCTCCACCCACAGACCCACCCACCCACACTCTCGACTTCTCACTCCCATCTCAGGTAGCGGCTCAGTTCGCCTTCCGTTGAGATTGAGGTTTTTATGTTATATTCATCGTTCTCCAAAAACTCGCTAAGCGTAACCTTTGCAAAACTATGAACGTAACCTTGGTTTTATATTCAGGTCGTGCAGGCTGAAAAAAGATTGATGGTAATTATTGAAACTGAATACTAAAAAGAATAATAGAGGAGATCAGAATAACGAAGGAGAGAAATCTGTTGTTTCTAACTGTAGTGACGCATAACGCACTTTCGAGTCGTTCAATGCACTCTAATTTGGAGCAAGATGGAAGGAAAAACATTAATATCCTTTATACATATTTCATTGCTCATATGTTTCATACATCTCGATATTAACACAACAGATAGATAAAAGATCTAGTTTTGAAATTGTGTTATGACTTGGTCATCAGCATATATTTCCTTTTTTAAAATATATAATTAATGTCATGTTCCTTGCTTCCATTCACATAAATACATCCAAATATAAACATAATCTTAGTCGAAACATTCAAGGGATTCCATGGGTGTGTTGAAAAGTTTTTATTCTCCATTTATATTCTACACATTTCCTTTAAATATTATTTCACTTTGTGCATAAAAATAAAATATTTGTGTGAATATGAGAATTTTATTGTGCAGAACCTGTTTACTTTTCATTATCTCTATCCTGATCAAGCACTAATTAACCTGGGAAAATGAACACATTATACAGACCAACTCACCGAGCTCTCACAGTGATTTTCAGATACAACGCCCAGTTTTCTTGTCTGCCAGAACTACAACGTCAGCATGTGTTTCATAGTCGTTCTATGTCCCCACTTCAGCCATGGTTTCATCTGCCTGCACTTAAGACAGGGCTTCACTTGCCCACACTTCAGCCTGGGGTTCACTTGCCCCCACTTCATCCAGGGTTTCACCTGCCCACACTTCAACAAAGGGTTCACCTACCATCACTTCAGCCAAGTTTTCACCTGCCCACACTTTAGCCAGGGTTCCACCTGCCACACTTTAGCCAGGGTTTCACCTGACCACACTTTAGCCAGGGTTTCAACTGACCACACTTCAACCAGGGATTCACCTGCCCACACTTCAGCCTCGGGTTCACCTGCCCCCACTTCATAAAGGGGTTTACCTGCCCACATATCAACCAGGGTTTCACCTGCCCACATTTCAGCCAGGGTTTCACCTGCCCACACTTCACCAGGGTTTCACCTGCCCACACTTCAGCCAGGGTTTCACCTGCCCACACTTCAGCATGGGGATCACCTGCCATCACTTCAGCCAGGGTTTCACCTACCTGCACTTTAGCCCGGATTCCACCTGACCACAGTTTACCCAGAGTTTCAACTGACCACACTTCAACCAGGGATTCACCTGCCCACACTTCAGCCTCGGGTTCACCTGCCCCCACTTCATAAAGGGGTTTACCTGCCCACATATCAACCAGGGTTTCACCTGCCCACATTTCAGCCAGGGTTTCACCTTCCCACACTTCACCAGGGTTTCACCTGCCCACACTTCAGCCAGGGTTTCACCTGCCCACACTTCAGCATGGGGTTCACCTGCCATCACTTCAGCCAGGGTTTCACCTACCTGCACTTTAGCCCGGATTCCACCTGACCACAGTTTAGCCAGAGTTTCACCTGTCCACACTTCACCCATGATTTCACCTGCCCACACTTCATCCAGGAGTTTACCTGCCACCACTTCATCCAGGGTTTCACCAGTCCGCACTTCAGTCAGGTCTTTACCTGCTCATACTTCAGCCTGGAGTTCACCTGCTCTCACTTCATCCAGGGTTTCAACTGCCCACACTTCACCCAGGGGTTCACCTACCATAACTTAGCAAAGTTTTCACCTGCCCACACTTTAGCCATGGTTTCACCTGCCACACTTCAGCCGGGGTTTCACTTGACCACACTTTAGCCAGGGTTTCACCTGACCACAGTTCAACCAGAGATTCACCTGCCCACACTTCAGCCTCGGATTCACCTGCCCCCACTTCAGTCAGGGTTTCACCTGCCCACACTTCAGTCAGGGTTTCACCTGCCCACACTTCAGTCAGGGTTTCACCTTCCCACACTTCAGCCTGGGGTTCACCTGCCAGCCAGGGTTTCACCTACCTGCACTTTAGCCAGGATTTCACCTGACCACAGTTTAGCTAGAGTTCCACCTCCCCACATTTCAGCCAGGATTTCACGTGCCCACACTTCAGCCTGGGGTTCACCTGCACACCACTTCATCCAGGGTTTCACCTGCCCATACTTCAGCCAAGGTTATACCTGCCCACACTTTAGCCAGGGTTTCGCCTGCCTGCACTTTAGCCAGGTGTTCATCTGCCTGCACTTTAGCCAGGGTTTCAAATGCCCACACTTCAGCCAGGGTTTCACCTGCCCATACTTAAGCATGGGGTTCACCTGCCTCCACTTCATCCACGGTTTCACCTGCCCACACTTCAACCAGGGGTTCACCTACCATCAGTTCAGCCAAGTTTTCACCTGCCCACACTCTAGCCAGGGTTTCACCTGCCACACTTCAGCCAGGGTTTCAGGTGACCACACTTTAGCCATGGTTTTACCTTCCCACAATTCAGCCAGGGTTTCACCTGCCCACAATTCAGCTATGGTTTCACAGGGTTTCACCTGCCCTCACTTCAGCCTGGGGTTCACTTGCCCATACCTCAGCCAGAGTTTCACCTACCGGCACTTTAGCCAGGGTTTCACCTGCCCACACTTCAGTCAAGGTTTCACCTGCCCACAGTTCAGCCAGGGCTTTCACTTGTCCACAATTCTCCAGGGTTTCAAAAGCCCATACTTCAGCCAGGGCTTCACCTACCCACAATTCAGCCAGTGTTTCACCTGCTCACACTTCAGGTAGTGGTTCACCTGCTCACTATTCTTTAAGGGTTTCACCTGCCCACAATTTAGCCAGAGTTTCACCTGCCCACATTTCAGCCAGGGTTTCATTTGCACACATATCAGTCAGGGCTTCACCTGCCAACACTTCAGCCAGGGTTTAATCCTGCCCATACTTCAGCCAGTGTTTCACCTGTTCACACTCCAGCCAGGGTTTCACGTGCCCATACTTCAGCCATGGTGTTACCTGCACACACTTTAGCCAGGGGTTAATCTGCTCATACCTCAGCCAGGCTTGCACCTACCCACACTTTAGCCAGAGTTTCACTTGCCTACACTTTAGCCAGGTGCTCACCTGCCCACACTTCATCCAGGGTTTCACCTGCTCACAACTAAGCCAGGGGTTCACCTACCCACACTTCAGCCAGGGTTACATCTGCCCCGTTTTCAATCAGGGGTTCACCTGCCCACACTTCAGCCAGGGTTTCACCTGTTTATTGTGCTGTTTTACGCCCCAGTCTTATCACGTGCCTGGCTCCTGGTGTACCTGTTGCACATCCAGCTCTGATCTGGATCCTGTATATTGAAATCCTAATAAGAACTGGAGCTGAGAAGAAACCTCTGCAGTTTCTTTCAAAATTCAAGAGTTTAATTAAACTTCACACTCATCATAATATTCTGTAGTTGCAGCTCTTGTAGTCTCAAAATCTGATATTCAACATGTCGGTGAAACAAAACCTCAAAGGTGATTTATTCCTTACCCAAAAGTATCAAGAAAGGGCCAGTTTTCTCCAGACTGAGCGCGGCAAGAAAAGGTTTGTGGCCCAAACAAGGAACTTAGGAATGTGGGAAGTCTTCCCAAATGGAGACTTCACTACAGAACTCCTACAATACTTCGTGGCAGTGTTTTAGCACCACCGTAATGACTGCTTAGGTTGTGCCATCTGAAGCCAAAGACAGCCAACCCAGAACTGCTTAAACGGCCACAAAAAAATTGAAAAATACAAAATCAAGATATCCTAACTGCTCTCTCCCTCATCATGCCTGGAACAAGAGCTGCCCAGTAAGACTGTGGAGTAGAGCAAAAAAGGAAGAAGTTTCTAGCTTTCAAGACATTTGTCTCACTATCAAGTTAACAGCAGCCAACTAAATCCCAGAGATCTCATCGTGAAGAAGACGCAATCATAATTCCCTTATTCCTGATCCTGATGTTCCTGCCTTGCCAACATCCACATCTGCTCCTACAAACCACGTGCCATCCGCACTCCCCTTTCCCTAATCCTTACTCCCCATACTTCATCTCACCTTCCTAGCCAGTCTGATAAAGTGCAAGAAACCCTTACCATGAAAAATCTTACGCAAATCATCCTTAATATCAACTCCTAGATTTTGACTGCTCTCAAAATCCCCTTCAACCCTAAAAATCTAAGTTAGATATTCAACTCTTTTCCCTACCTAAGAAGCAAAGATAATTTCTTATAATTATAGCTGCTTCTTTCTCTTCCTCCTCCAATCCCAGCCTCTTATACTCACTGGGACTTGCTGCTATATAACGTTATCTTCTACTAATATCTTTCTTCACGGCTCCCATTGGAAACCCGGCTTTTGTCAGAGGTCTAAAAGACGAAAATACTCTCAAATTCCAGAATACCATTACTTGTGAGAGCTATGACTTTAGTCTAAGATA
>NC_090725.1:51786872-51796872 GCF_036898095.1 Palaemon carinicauda | reverse complement strand
GGGATTTTGTCTTGAAAATGTATAAAGACCCCATGATTCTCAGTTGTCTAGCGCTATTATGTCTGTCAGTGATTTTAAAATTTTCTCTGGAAATGGCATGACCAGATTTAAATGAATAGTCGTAAATGGCTTAAACTATTTTTTTTTTCTTTTTATTCAAAGGTCTATTGGTTCATTCTGATATCCTCATGTGCTCCGAAATCCTACACTTAAGCTGCCTAGACGTGCTTCCAGTGTAGCATTCATTACAGACTGCATATTTATAACTGTAAATGACACCAGAACACAAAGTAGGTAGAATTCTCTTTTACTTAAAAAGTGAGCCAACTGAGAGCTTGTTTGTAAAAATAAGTTTTAAATCTATATGGGGATAACACCTCCCCAACAGTATTCATAACCTCTGTTCTCAGTCTCTGAAACATAACCATAGTACGGAAAGGAAACATTTTTTTTCTTACTGACTGTTTGAATTGCTAAATTATGACCGTACATTTTACCAAAAACTGCTTCACTTGATTATAATAAAGGTTCATATGGAACCCATTATTAATAAAAATTACTTTAGGTAATTTTCTTCCTCGTGAAACTTCAGATAAATTGCATATACATGATAACATCTATATAACAGTGTTTTTATTGTATTAAATTTGTACATTTTTAGTTCCAAACTTGAAAATTGAGAGCTTAGTCCGAAATACTGAGGTTTCAAAGGTATTATGTTTCCGAGAAACCAAGACATCAGAAAAAGCAAAGTATCACAATGTTCACTTTCTTTTGTAAATTTTATATTACGATTCTTTGAATTTAAATAATCTAAAAACTGGTTTACGGGGTCTAAATTTTTGAAAAGTAAAAATGTATCATCCATATATAAACGGTACAAAGAAGGCTTAAATTCCACAGGACAATCACTCAGCCATTTCCCTTCACAATAACAGAAATATGTTTGGCAAGGTTGGTCCACACGGCGATCACGTTGTTACTCCATTTGCCTGCTCACATAACCTGTCATTAAACATTAATGTGGATGTAGTGGTAACTTATTCTAATAGTATTTTAAATCATTTTTATTAAAACCTTCGAAAATGTCCTCTGGGTTAGGGAAAAGTTGTTCAAGAATTATCTCCAATGTTCCTGTTAAAGGAATGTTTGTGAACAAACTTTCTATGTCAAAGCTGCACATAACATAGGTATTTGCATCCTCGACAGAATTTATGAACTCTACAAATTCATAAGAATTTTTAAGAGTATACTCACTTACTGTGAGAGGGGAGAGCTTGGTGACTAAACGTTTCGACAGGTCATAAGAACAAGTATTAACACCCAAGAGAACTGGTCTAAGAGGAATGCCTCTTTTGCGAGTCTTTAGGGCACCATACATAATACCAGGTTGTGTTCCTGTTGCCATCATTGCTGAAGTTGTTTTGTCTGAAAAAATGCATCCTTCTCCCACTTGCGAACTCTGTAGTTCATTTTATTCTCCTTATTTAAAGTTTGAATTAAGGGGTCCTCCGACACCAACTCTCTGAACTTAGTCCTATATATTTAAAATATCTTCCATTTTCCTTACGTAGTCAGCTTTTTCTAACATTACAACTCCATGCTCTTTACCCGGTTTACTTATAATTATGCTTGAGTCTTTGCCTAGGTATCTCAAGATTTCAATATTTTGTTTAGAAAAGAAAGTGGGGAAGAAAACTTTATGAGGTTTGAAAATATAAAATGTTGTGTATGCAATATCTTATATGACTCGTTTAAAGCCACACCCATGGTCACCTTGTGGAACCGCCTTGTCAAGGTATGAATACAAATTTTCAAATGCTAAAAAATGTCTATAAAAGCTTTTACGAAAATGGGGCAGTTTAAAGGTCAATCCATATGCTAATAGTCCTTCTTTCTTAGGTGATAATTTTCAACTTGAATGGTTGAAAATAACTTCTTTGAGGTCAAGTGAATCTAGAAAGTTAGTTATGCCTAAAAATTTTACTTTCTTTTCGTGGGGTCTTAGTGTTAACTTTACATACATTTCTAGAAATATAAAACTTAATATAATAATAATCTAGATATCTGACAGCATTGTTTAACTCAGTATCTAGAACAAATGTAAAGTTATATAGAAATAATTTTAAAACATTAAGTAAATAAAGTGATAATAATTTTCTCACTACACTTAAAACACAGGTAGAAAATGTCATTAGAACAGAAAAAGGAGATGACTTATAATTGCTTGGCCAACTTATTAAAAACACATATGCAACCAAAGATAGCATATATGGAAAAAATGGTATTTTCCCAAATTCATAACCTCTGGATAAATGCAGTACTTAAAGTAAGAAATTCCCAATCATAAATACGACATACGGAAAAAACTAAAATCATATGCAGGCGTAATTCGAGTTACGATGCGTTTCAAGAAATATAGACCATTTCTTACTAGCATTTTTTATTGATAATCATCCATGAACTGATAAATAAGTAGGAAAAGAAAACGAGTCACATGATACTGCACGAATAACCAGAAGTATATAAAAGCTCTGATCTTTTGATTCAGATTTAAATCAAGTTAGGGTTAGTAAATAAATTTTCTTTCTAACAAAAAATAAACTAGAACGGGCAGTAGATAGATCGCATCCATTTGCCTATATCATGTCATATATCAAAATATAGCCAATGGATTTATGCACATTTTAACACTAGTTGCATGCAAATTGGATGACAATTGCCCACGATATAGCAAAAAGACGTTTTGATCTTTTCGTGACCTTGACATTGACCACAGACCCAATCACTGCCAAAATGTAATCGATTTGTTCTTGGATCATGACAAATCACCCCACCAAATTTCATGAGATTTGGTCATATAGTTTATGAGTTATACGAATCACAAACACACAGACAGACATATAAACAAATACTCGCCTATCAAAACAAAAACTTCGCAACGAAGTTGGCGAAGGTAATAAATCATCAATGACGGCCCTATAAAATCTAATGCCCTGAAAAAGGTATTCGATTTTTTAAATAAAAACAAACTAAAAAGCTGATGAAATTCATCCCAATTCACACAAACCAATAGACAAATCATTATTTCAGGTATCGGGTTTCTCATATACCAAATTCACATGGTTTTTTACCACTAGATTTAAAGGTTTAAAGCTTTATAGGCAGATCATGAATGACATAGGCAAGGGACAGTGACATTGCCCTACAAGCAGGACAATGCCCTATAGACTAACCATTTATACATATGATTAGCGCCCATGCCCCCTCTTCACCCAAGGTAGGACCAAGGAGGTCCAGGAAACGGGAAACGACTGCTGATGACTCAGCAGATAGATGTATAGGCTCCCCCAATTCCCCCATCCTTAACTCACAAGGATGGTAAGGTTGCAGGGATCAGAGGAACTAACGAGTTTGAATTGGATTCGAAACCCAGTCTGGTGTTCACTAGTCAAGGACGTTACCGCTAGGTGTCAGAGAGGAGTAATCGGCGCTCATATTACTTTACAAGTGAAGGACTTCAAACAATCAGGCTCGAAGCTGTTGCATAAAAGCTGCAAATCACCGATTGATTTATCGTCACTACTCTTAGCTCTTTACACCTCAATGACGACTTACAGACTGAAAAAAAAATAGAGTTTCTAGGTTTAAAGGTTTTGAAGGCCAAACGTGAATGGCAGAGGCAAGGGGCAGTGTCAATGCCCTGGCTAGTAGGACAATGCCCTAGAGACTGAGTAAAGAATATATTATCATAATGCTCATTATTATTATTATTATTATTATTATTATTATTATTATTATTATTGTAGTAGTAGTAGCAGTAGTAGTAGTAGTAGTAGTAGTAGTAGTAGTAGTAGTAGTGGTGGTGGTGGAGGTGGCAATTTCATCGCCGTTCTTATGGTTTCAGTTTTCGACACAACCATGAAACGTAAGGTCTAGACAAGGTAATCCTAATCCTAAAAGGGGGGGGGGGGACTATTCAAAAGATATTCTAAAGATATTCTCTCTCTCTCTCTCTCTCTCTCTCTCTCTCTCTCTCTCTCTCTCTCTCTCTCTCTCTCTCTCTCTCTCTCTCTCTCTCTCTCATTGTAGATATTACTGTAACCACAATCATCATCAAAATTAAAAAGCAAATGTAGATTTCCCCTGGATACACCATTTAATATAGGCAATGCAATGGAGCACTATATATAAGAAAATACTTCTCTAGATCAATTCTAAAACTAGGAACTAGTGATAACCAAAGTTGAAATGAATCAATCGGCCACGATCAAACAGAAAGCCAAATATCAAACTATATCAGAATTGTGATTTAAGAATAGGTGGCTATTGTGAAACACACTGTCCCAAACAGTGACAAATTCATATTCAACCTGCTACCTCAATGCATGACCTAAAATTTGTTCTGCATATCGACTTCATTATTGCAGCATTCATACCGAACATGATATTTGTATTTTGAATAGTTCAAAAGTTATTGCAAAGTTATTGACTTTCGATCTCTAATTACGACCTTAAACCTGACCTTAACCTTTAATTTCAATCTTCACATTGCTTTCATTAATGGAGTAAATGTAGTCTACAGTTATGGCCATGGTTAAATTCCTCTTCGACATTTGACTTCTATATATGACCTCAACATTGAATCTTCGATCCTACACATGGAATACTCAATATCCCTCCTCCGAGATGTAAGGTAAAAATTCCGAAAACTTCATCTTCAGAAATAATAAATATTACGGCACTAGGAATACTTTAGCCGCCATAAACTGGCGAGCATATAGACATACTTGAAGACAGATTGGACAATTAGTAAATGCTCCTGGGTAAACATAGGAAATTTCCATTCCATAGAAACCTAAAGGGCTTGCTTTGATGAGACAAAGTGGTCCTTAAGGTCTTTAAAAGCACCTAAAAATTCTGAGAACCTAACATAGAAAGATAGGTGATAGCATCTTCTGAATACAATTATCTATATAGATCTGAACACATAAAACTCGTGAGGTAAAATTATCTAAGAAACCAAATAGTAAACACTATAAGCTATATATCATATCATATACATTTTGTGCAATGTTTAAATACTCTCTTAGTCTGATCTGTAACATTGTAAAAGCTTGAAGATTAGTGTGAAAAGGAACTTTTCAGCAACAACGGTAAAGTAAATGCGTTAGGATAAGAAAAAATTCCTGAAGGACAACTTTATGTATAAGGAAAAGAGCGGATGTAGTAACATCAAAAGCAGCACATATAATAATACCAGAATAGAAACCTAACCATAATCGACAAATGATAAGAGTAAAGACACAGGATATACTTTTAGAACACGATGAATGCTGCTGAATATTGAATAAGTCTGCATCAAAGACGTCAAAAGCGAGGATATCAGAATCTAACTAAAGGTGGATACAAGTTACAAGTAAAGTCATGAATTTAACTGAATGGTATTAATTCAGCTGTAATAAGTATGTGTGGAACCTACCAAGATACACGGAAGGGTAAGCAACACAAATTAGGGAGACCTGCTTGATGAAAACATTTGTAGCATCTAAAGATAGAATGATTTGTTTTACATCAAAACAAGAAGCACAACAACATCAATCATCAATGTTGGGACAATTAACGATGCATTCATCTCCTTAAAAGGATACTTAACTATTCCTATGATAAAAAAAAAAAATGAAATATTGGTCAGGTATCTGTTAAAAGGTTGACATATTTTTTGTTTGCGAAGCACTGTGATGTACCAAGGGTTGTCTGCCACACACAAACGTACCATTCAGTATTGCATTTAATATACTCGCCAATTTCAAAGAGATACAAAACTATGTTTTAAAAAGATTTATAAACTGAAATGAAGATGACTTATATGGAAAAGAATGCTCTGCGAAAGGAACTAAGATAAAGGGAAAACTTATCACTGTCTCACAATCTGCTTCAAGTCTCACAAGTCAAGATGAATAGTTTCTAGTGGTACCTGCAACCTCACCCTCTCGGTGAGCTAGAAATGGTGAGTTTGGGATGGCTATAGGTCTACCTGCTGATTCATCAGTAGCCGTCCTAGCTAGTGTGTGGAGAGGGGTATTTTAGGCGCTGATTGTATGTACAGTATATACAAGTATGGTCGGTCTTTATGATAATGCCCTGTCCATTGCTTCTGCCGGTCATGAGCGACCTTTAAATCTTTAATGAAGATGGGTACAAAAAACAAGAAACAGGCAAGCCTCTGATAAACAAAACTGTACTTATCAAAAGTGGTAAACTCAGCAGCATCTAAAAGAACGGATTAAAAAAATAACAGATGCTAGAACCCAGACCTAAAATACGTGTAATAGGGCTTTAGGACATAACAAAACTCTTAGACCTGTCATGAAGAATAACATAATACCTCCCACACTCCTTCAAGGATAATCATAAATCTCACCACCCTCCGAATCCACGTCCATACCAGATTTCTTAAAAAAAAAAAAAAAAAAAAAAAAAAAATCTGCTGCTCTTTGACTCGAATTGGCTTGAGACTCTGGGCAATAGATCAAGGTAAAGAGGGAAATACATCAGGTATAATTGTTTCATACACACTTATACCCTGTGATTCTATTTCTAACGCTCTCCTACGCACTGATAAAAGGAAAAGCTGTGTAAGCCCGCTATTGCATATTTCATATTGATTGCAATCTTGTGCCCTTGTTCTCCTCAACTGTTTGTATGTAAGATCGTTCTCTTGATAAATAAAGGTACTTATATTCACCTCGCCTCTCTGGTAAAACCTAACAGCTACCTTGCGACATTGGTGACCACGAGGAGAATAGCTCCCCACCGCCTTTTCGACCTACCTTTTTTCCAATGCCGCCCACTGACCTTGACTCTTCGACCCACGGAACAAGGAAAAATGTAATGCTGATCTTTAAAATTACCTACGACTAATAAATCATTGGTCATCAAAATACTAGAAACATTACTATCTTCTTATAGTTCGAGTTCTAAAGACAAAATAAACAACTGTAATAGTTTTGTAGACATAAGAAATAAATAAGAAAATATTACTTTTTAGCTGAACTTGATATTAACGAGGTGAAGATATTCGAGGAAAAGTAAATACCAAACATTGTGGTTTTAAAGACTAATGACAAACAATTCTTATCACCCAAAGCAATAACTGTCGACAGTTAATGTTGTAAATTAATAATGTTTTTATCTTTTTTCTCTTAATAATAGCATTTCTCTTTTTTTTAACTTACTTTTCTTCTCATATTCCTCCTTGTCTCTTGGTATTTTTTTTTTTTTTACCTTCTTAATTCCTTATTTTTCCCCCAAACTCTTTTTACTCTTTTTCTTTGTTCTCTTAGTCTTAAAAAGTCGTATAGGAATACTTCTTTCTTTTCGTCTTCGTAACTTCCTCACTTCCTACTCCTCTTCTTCTTCATCTCTTCCTCCTCCTCCTCCTCCTCCTTCTCCTCCTCCTCCTCCTCCTCCTCCTCCTCCTCCTCCTCCTCCTCTCCTCTTCCTTCTCTCTCTCCTCCTCCTCCTCCTTAAAATTCTTTCCCACTACAAGATCCAAAAACAGTCATTAACCCTAATGAAAAGGAAGAATATTTACATATAAAGACATTGAATTTATGACAAAATGTTCCACGCCAGCAGAGGCATAAATTAAGTTGCATTTTACCTCAATTAATGGACATGGGTACATAACTGGCGGTCTGCATAAATCCCACAATAATATAGAGGAGAAACCAAGAATGATTGCATAAGAAGCGAGAGAAAGGAGGGGTCATGTTGGTTTAGTGATGAGTTATTCATCTGGAAATGTTTGTAATAAAATAAAATATATAAAAAAAATCAGAGTGGAGAATGTCATATACCAATCGTTAAAATAGTATATAATAATAATAATAATAATAATAATAATAATAATAATAATAATAATAATAATAATAATAATAATAATAATAATAATAATAATAATAAAGATTAACGCAATAGTAGTAAAAAAACCGGAAAAGCACTAATAACGTATAACGTATAACACAGTGTTAACATCAGCGACCATTTAAAAGATTCAAGACGATTACTAAATTAGCAAAACAAACAACACAAATGGCAAATCACAAAAAAGAAAAGAAAAGAAAAAGGATAATTATAATACCGAGGACAATTTCCAGACAAAGGAATAACGAAAGCAAAAGAAAGCAGAAATGTCTTCATTACCCAGAAATCTGACAGGAAAAGTCAGAGAAAACATTCTCCCAAACAAATAAAAATACGACAAAGAAAACACATGTTGGTGCAATCGACAATTTCGTGACTGCAAACAATTCACGTCATTATTCTCGTGTCATTGTGACACTCCGGCACAGGATATCTAGCACGAAATCCCATTCCCTCACTCCTCCTTCTCCTTCTCCTTCTCCCTCCTACCCCTCCCCTCCATCTCCTTCTCCTCATCATTCTCCTCCTCCTTTTCTGGCCCTCCCCTCTTTCTCCTAATCATTCTTCAACTTCTCTCCTCCTCATTCCCCCCACATTCCTCTTCCTTCTCTTCCCCCTTCTCATATCACTCCCTTCCTCCTCCTCCTCCTCTTTCTCTCCTCCTCCTCCTCCTCCTACTTTTCCCGTCCTCCTTTTCCCTCCTCCTCTTTCTTCTCCTCCTCCTTCTTCTCCTCTTCCTCCTTCTCCAGCCCCTCCCCTTCCTACTCCTTCTCCTCCTTCTCCTCCTCTTCCTCCTTCTCCAGCCCCTCCCCTTGTTCCCCTTCTCCTCCTTCTCCCTATCTCTCTTTCTCAAACTCTCCGTCCTCCCATCTTTCTCTCACTTCTTATCATCCACCCATCAAACAATAGTAACACTGCTATACAACTTATTTTCCTCCCCCTCCCCCTTCTCCTCCTCCTCCTCCTCCTCCTCATTTTCATCCTTCTCCCAGCCCCCTTCTTCTCCTCCTCCTCTCTATCTCTCCTTCTCCAACACTCCATCCTCCCATCTTCCTCCTTTCTCTCACTCCTTATCATCCACCCATCAGACAATAGTAACACTATAGAACTCATTTCGCTATGCGTTTCTTCATATCAGCTGACTACAATAGAAAACTTCCCTTTGATGTATATACTGTACTGTACTTTTTTTTTCTTGCTATACGTGAAAATCTCGTTTTGATATTTCCACGCATCATATTTGTTTTGCAATCTAGTGATAACATTGACATTCTAATACTGTTTATTAAATAACTCATACCTTCAGGGGTTATTTCACATTTACGTTCCATGTAGGTAATATTTACCAGAAATTGTTTTCTCGCTGGGGTGATTTGGTTGTCAGATTTTCGTCTGGTAAGATGATTTTCTCTTACAAATAACAGTAACTAGTTTCTCAAACTCGCGAAAGTAAACATTCGACATTTACCATTATTTTTTTCATTCGATGTTTCTCAGTATTATTATTATTATTATTATTATTATTATTATTATTATTGTTATTATTATTATTATTATTATTATTATTATTATTATTATTATTATTATTATTATTATTATTATTGTCGTTGTTGTTGTTGTTAGCTAAGCTACAACCGTAGTTGGAAAAGCAGGATTCTTTACTGTAAGCACAAGGGCTCCAACAGGAAAAAATTGCCCAGGGAGGAAAGGAAAAAAGGAAATAAATAAACTACAATAAATGTAATAAACAACTAAAAGAAAATATTCAAACAACAGGAACAACATTAAATTAAATTTTTCCTATATAAACTATAAAAACTTCAAAAAAAAAAAAAAACAAGAAGAAGAGTAATAACTTTTCGGCACCTCTAAAATATCGCTATCAGCTGAAAGGGTATATTAAAATTTTCTTAATCTAAGAATAGCATTTTTTAAATTTCCAATCTTTTTCAGTTGTTACTGGTAACTGAAGTTTGTTTCTTTTGGTCGTTTCTTTTTACTGCACTGTTGTTACTGAGAACTATTGATTTATCGAGTTTTCCATTCCAAAAATATTGTGGATCATAAAACG
>NC_090725.1:51704372-51781872 GCF_036898095.1 Palaemon carinicauda | reverse complement strand
AATATAAATATACTACAGAAAACAGTAGAACGTTGGCATGGCAATAACAAAACAAACCGTTCAAGTTGATCATTTTTCAACCAAATTTCATGAGATTTGGTCATATAGTTTTTGAGTTATATGAATCACAAACACACAGACAGACATACAAACAAATACACGCCTATCAAAACATAACCCTCGCGACGAAGTTGGCGAACGGTAATAAATCATTAATGATAGCCATATAAAATCTAATGCCCCGAAAAATTTATTTGATTTCTTTCAATAAAAACAAACTAAACAACTGATGAAATATATCCTAATTCACACAAACCAGTAGACAAATCATTATTTCAGCCATCGGCTTTCTCATATACCAAATTCACATGGCTTATTGCCGGTAGATTTAAAGGTTTAAAGGTTTATAGGCCGCCCATGAATGGCATTGGCAAGGGACAGTGACTTTGCCCTATCAAGCAGGACAATGCCTAATACACTAACCGTTTATATTTATGATTAGCCCCTATGCTCCCTCTCCACCCCAAGCTAGGACCAATGAGAGCCAGGCAATGATTATTGACGACTAAGTAGATAGACCTATAGTGAGGTTGCAGCGATCAAATGAACTAACAAGCCTGAGCGGGGGACTAGGCCCAGTCTGGCGTTCACCAGTCAGGGACGTTACCGCTAGGGGTCGGAGAGTAATCGGTGCTCACATTACTTTATAAGAGAAGGACTTCAAACAATCAGGCTGGAAGCTGTTGCATGAAAGCTGCAAATCACCGATTGATTTATCGTCACTACTTTTAGCTCTTTACACCTCAATGCTGACTTACACACTAAAAATCTCAGGCCAATCACGAATGGCAGAGACAAGTGACAGTGTCAATGTCCTGACTAGTAAGACAATGCCCTAGAGACTGAGTAAAGTATATATCATCATAATGCTCATTATTATTATTATTATTATTAGTAGTAGTAGTAGTAGTAGTAGTAGTAGTAGTAGTAGTGAAGGTGGCAATTTCATCACTGTTCCCGGCGTCAATGACCTTAGATGTCAGGATGCCTGAAAACTTTAAATCATTCATTCATCACTGTTCTTATGGTTTCTGTTTTCGTCACAACCATGACACGTAAGGTCTAGACGAGGTAATCATAATACTAAAAGAGGGGGGGGGGGGGCTATACAAAAGATATTCTCTCTCTCTCTCTCTCTCTCTCTCTCTCTCTCTCTCTCTCTCTCTCTCTCTCTCTCTCTCTCTCTCTCTCTCGCATTGTAGATATTACTATAACCACAATCATCATCAAAATAAATGGCAGATGATCATAAATCTCACCAGATTCCCCCCCCCCCCCCCACCCCCAAAAAAGGGGGGAAAATAATCTGTTGGTATTTGACTCGAATTGGGTTGAAGCTTAGGACAATAGGTCAAGGTAAAAAATTAAATACTGTACATCAGATAAAATAACCATCACTCTCCTAGGTTTTCTTGGTATCGCACGTGTTTCATACCCACTTATACACTGCAATGCTATTGCTATTGCTCTCTCCCGCACTGATAATAGGAAGACCTGTTTAAACTTGCCATCGCATGTAGCACATTTATTGAATTTTTGTGTCATTGTTGTCCTCAACTGTTTGTATATATGATCGTTATCTTCTTAAATAAAGTTACTTATATCCACCTAGCCTCTCTATTATTACCTGCAGGCTACCTTGCGACATTAGTGATCCCGGAGTGATTAGCTCCCCACCGCCTTTTCGCCCTACAGTTTTCAAAAGCCGCCCACTGACCTTGACTCTTCGACCCACGGAACAAGAAAAAATATAATGCAGACCTTTAAAATGACCCGCGACTAATAAATTCATTGGTCAGCAAAATACTAAAAAAAATATTATCTTCTCCGTATAGTTTCGAGTTCTAGAGACATTACAATACTTTTGTAGATATACGAAATAAATAAGAAAATGTTACTTTCTAACTGACCTTGATATTAGATAGATGAAAATATTCGAGGAAAAGTAAATACCAAACATTTTGGTTTTAAAGAATAATCAGAAGCATAATTCTTATCACCCAAAGCAATAACTGTCGACAGTTAATGTTGTCAATTAATAATGTTTTTTTTTATCTTTCTTCTCTTACTAATATCATTTTTTTTTTACCCTACATTTCTTCTCATATGCCTCTTTGTCTCTTGGTATTCTTTTTGTTTTCACCTTCGTAATTCTCTCCACTCCCATTTTTCCCACAACTCTTTTTAATCTTTTTCTTTGTTCTCTTAGTCTTAAAATTCCACTTTTCTTTTAGGGTCGTGCGTAATACTTCTCTCTTTTCGTCTTCTTAACAACTTCTTCACTTCCTCCTCCTTTTCTTCTTCTTCGTCTGCTTCCTCTCCTCCTCCTCCTCCTCCTCCTCTTCACTTTTCTCCTCCTCCTTCTCCTCACATTTCTCCTCCTGCTTCTCTTCCTCCTCCTGCTTCTCTTCCTCCTCCTGCTTCTCCTCTACCTCGACTCCTCTTCCTTCTCTCTCTCTTCCTCCTCCTGCTTCTCCTCTACCTCCTCTCCTCTTCCTTCTCTCTCTCATCCTCCTCCTCCTTAAAATTCTTTCCCACTGCAAGATCCAGAGAACAGTCATTAACCCTAATGAAAAGGAAGAATATTTACACATAAAGACATTGAATTTATGACAAAATGTTCCTCACCAGCAGAGGCATAAATTAAGTTACATTTTACCTCAATTAATGGACATGGGTACATAACTGGCGGTCTGCATAAATCCCCCATTAATATAGAGGAGGAACCAAGAATGATTGCATAAGAAGCGAGAGAAGGGAGGGGTCATGTTGGTTTGGTGATGAATGAGTTATTCATTTCGCAATGTTTGTAACAAAATAAAATTCAAAAACTCACTGTGGGGAATGTCATATACCAATTGTTCAAATAGAATTAGTAATAATAATAATAATAATAATAATAATAATAATAATAATAATAATAATAATAATAATAATAATAAAGATTAGCGCAATAGTAATAAAAAACCCGGAAAAGCATTAATAACGTATAACGTATAAACATTGGTAACACCAGCAACCATTTAAAAGATTTAAGACCATTACTAAATTAGCAAAACAAACAACACAAATGGCAAATCGCAAAGAAAAAAAAAGCATAATTATAATACCGAGGACAATAATAATAATAATAATAATAATAATAAAGATTAGCGCAATAGTAATAAAAAACCCGGAAAAGCATTAATAACGTATAACGTATAAACATTGGTAACACCAGCAACCATTTAAAAGATTTAAGACCATTACTAAATTAGCAAAACAAACAACACAAATGGCAAATCGCAAAGAAAAAAAAAGCATAATTATAATACCGAGGACAATTTCCAGACAAAGGAATAACGAAAGCAAAAGAAAGCAGAAATGTCTTCATTACCCAGAAATCTGACAGGAAAAGTCAGAGAAAATATTCTCCCAAACAAATAAAAATGCGACAAAGAAAACACATGTTGGTGCAATCGACAATTTCGTGACTGCAAACAATTCACGTCATTATTCTCGTGTCATTATGACACTCCAGCACAGGATATCTAACACGAAATCCTATCACCCCTCTCCCCCTTCTCCTTCTCCTCCTCCCTCCTTCTGCTCCTTCTCCTCGACCTCCTCTCCTCTTTCTTCTCCTACTTCTCCTCTTCCTCCTTTTCCTCCTCTTTCTTCTGCCCCTTACCCGCCTCTTTTTCCTCCTCTTCCTTCTCCTCCTCCTTCTCATACCCCTCCCCTTCCTACTCCTTCTCTCCTCCTTCTCCTCCTCCTTCTTCTACCCTTCCCATTCTCCTCTTTTTCCTCCTCCTCCTCCTTCTCACCTCCTTCATCTGCCTCTCCCCTCCTCCCCTTCTTCTCCTCTTCCTCTCTATCTCTCTTTCTCAACCACTCCGTCCTCCCATCTTTCTCCTTTCTCTCACTCCTTATCATTCACCCATCAGACAATAGTAATACTATGGAAATTATTTTCCTACGTGTTTTTTTTTTATATCAGCTGACTACAACAGAAAACGTCCCTTTGATGTAATATACTTTTAATACGTGAAAATCTTGTTTTGACATTTCCACGCATCCTGATATTTGTTTTGCAATCTAGTGACAACATTGGCATTCTAATATTGTTTATTAAAGAACTTATACTTTCAGGAGTTATTTCACGTTACTTTCCATGTAATGTATATTTACTAAAAATTTTATTTTCTCGCTGGAGTGATTTGGTTGTCAGATATCAGTCTGGTAAGATAATTTTCTCTTGCAAGTAACATTAACTATAGTTTCTGAAACTTGCGAGAGTAAACATTCAACATTTACCATTTTGTTTTATTTGATGGCTCTCATTATTATTATTATTATTATTATTATTATCATTATTATTATTATTATTATTATTATTATTATTATTATTAATGTTGTTGTTGTTGTTGTTGTTGTTGTTGTTGCTGCTGCTGCTGTTAGCTAAGCTACAACCCTAGTTGGAAATGCAGGATGCTATACTGTAAGCCCAATTGCTCCAATAGTCAAAAATAGCCCAGGAGGAAAGGAAATAAGGAAAATTCATCAAATATTGAAATAAAAGCTAAAAGAAAAAATATACACCATTAAAATAAGATATTCAAACAACAGGAACAACATAAAAATAAATCTTTCCTTTATAAACTATAAAAACTTCAAAAATCAAGAGGAAGAGTAATAACTTTTCGGCACCTCTGAAATATCGCTATCAGCTGGAAGGGTATATTAAAATCTTCTTATTCTATGAATCTAAAAATAGCATTTTTTAAATTTCCAATCTTTTTCAGTTGTTACTGGTAAATGAAGTTTATTTCTTTTGGTCGTCTCTTTTTACTGCACTCTTGTTACTGACACCTATGGATTTATCGACAGTAAATTCCATTCCAAAAATATTGTGGATCATAAAACGTATTTGCGTTTGGACAATAAAGTCCTGACTGGCAGCTATTATTAAGTCTAGCTGAAAAGCATTCGTGTGCAGCTTCATAAGTCAATGTAAATAAACACGAGAGTGTTACTTTTACAAGTACCGAGCAAAAGTCAAGATCAGACTGAAGAAAATAAAATATTGCTAAAAAATATTAAAAAGAAAATATGACGATGAATAGAAAACTATTACAAATCTTCTCAGTCCACGGGACATTTGACTCAATCTATTAATTTGAAAAAAAAATTAAATAAATAAATCTGTGTTGTGTAAAAGTTGATCCATATTGACAATTTGGTTATGAAGTGGGTCAAAACACGTTAGCAGATGTTTAAAACTTGTGTAAGCTACCCGTCAAAAAATCTATTTTTGGGTGAGATAGCCATGTCGTGCTGATGGAAGGTCCCTTCGGCAACTTCCTACTGTATAATATTTCTGCGAGTGATATTACAAGAGAATTACCGTCAGGTATCACGGGGTTCTAACCCCTTAACGACTATCCGAAGATATCGTGTATAATCAGGGACGTATCCGTAGATAACCATAGATATCTGCACCCTAACAGACTTTACCCAGTCTAGTCAACTAGAGGTAAAGATAGTTATGTACACAAACGCACGCACACACACACACACTATCTTTCACCAGAGTATGATTACCCTCTCTAAATCCACCATGCCCTAAGGACGGAAAGAGCTGAATGTTACTGGATATTTTATATATATATATATATATATATATATATATATATATATATATATATATATATATATATATATATATATATATAAGAACATATATCACAGGCACACGTGATTTCAATCAATATAAATATCACCCACGAATGGCATCTAATACCGAATTCTATCTTGGGAAAATACATCCACTTGGAATTCATTTTATGGTAACAGCTTCTGGCCGGGTGGAGATTCGAACCCCCACCTGTTCGGCTGGAAACTATGCCTGCAGAGCCTCTACCGACTGAGCTATATATATATATATATATATATATATATATATATATATATATATATATATATATATATATATATATATATATATATATATATATGTATATATATATATATATATATATATATATATATATATATATATAAACAAATATATGTATGTATATATATATATATATATATATATATATATATATATGTGTGTGTGTGGCCAGACACACACATAGGTGATCTGCCGGACTGGGATTCGAGTTCCGCTCAAGCTTGATAGTTTCTTGTAGTGCCTGCAACCTCAATATCCTTGTGAGCTAAGGATGGGTATTTTTGGAAAGCCTATATGTCTACCAGCCGAGTCAACGGCAGCCATTGCCGGGCCCTCCGTGGTCCTAGCTTGAGTGGAGAGATGTCTTGGGCACTGATCATAAATACAGTATATTTAGTCAGTCTCTAAGACTTTGGTAAGGGTAGAAGAGACTCTTTAGCTATGGTAAGCAGCTCTTCTAGGAGAAGGACACTCCAAAATTAAACTATTGTTCTCTAGTCTTGGGTAGTGCCATAGCCTCTCTACCATGGTCTCCACTGTCTTGGGTTAGAGTTCTCTTGCTTGAGGGTAAACTATTCTATATTATAATTTTCTTTTTCTTCCTCTTGTTTTTTTAAATGGTGTGTTGTGCGGGCTTAATAGAAGGGGCATGAATGCCTGGTGGTTTATCAAGAGGTTGTCTTTTCCTTTTCTGATTCTTTTTTCTTCTCAAAACCATCCTTACTGTCTACCCTTCAGTTTAAGTAGTTATCCTGGAGGGTATATAGCTTTGCATGGTGTATCGGCTCATCCATGTTTCCCAGTTTTTCCAACTTTTTACTATAGTCTATGGGTATCATCAACCACTTTATTTATAATTCTATACATATTGTTTTTGTTATAATTCTTGTTAATCTAGTTTATAAGTATGATGTCTCTTTTTTATTTCTATCAATTCTTATGCTGTCTGGAGACATTGAGCGAAATCCGGGACCAGTACGTCCTAGATTTCGTCAATGTCGTGTTCTGTATTGCAATATTCGTGGTCTTCATGCAAATATCCAAGACCTTACAGTTGCGTCCAGACAGTATAATATTCTTTTGTGCTCAGAAACTTTGGTTTCTAATATGAGACACTCAGCTGAGCTCCTTATAACTGGTTTTAAGAAGGTAATAAGGTTGAAACGTGATGCCATCCCTACGGCCAGGGGAATGGCAGTGTATATTAGGACCGAGTACCCTGCTTCTCATAAGTTCTGCTACCAATATGTCCATGAGCCAGACCAGATATTGGTACCACCTGGGGTGGCAAAATGTCACTGTGTTTTCTTGAAAGGTACATATCCATAGATGAAAAAAAAGTTTGAAGCCAAGCTTGGAGGAGTAGCTTAGTGCGAGTAATTACCTCATGAAGATCTACGAATGGTCCCAATATGGGATCCTAAATTTTGGGGTAGGGGAAATTTAAATTGCAATATCTTTTGAAGTAAAGGTCCAATTGCTACGTATGACCACTCAAAATATATGGAATTTTATGTTCTACATAATTATATATCATATTTGCCCATATGCTAATGAAGTAGGTCCCTAGAGGTCAAAATGTCACATGATTTTGCCCTTGCGTAGAATCAGTAGCTCTGTTCAAAAAATCACCCCAGATACTGAACCAATGAGAATTGCTCCTCTGAAATGGGCTCAGATTGGAGATAATAAGTGTCCAAATCCATTTTATGTCTAAAAATTTTAAATTCATTTGTATTTGAGGTATGACACTTAACGGTATTTGACACATTTTTTTAAAAAACCCATTTTTAGCCAGAGAAGAAAAAAAATTAAATTACTCAATATTCTGATCATTTAGTATGCATGTTTTGCTGAAATCTGTTTTTAACCATTAAAATGTTGCAACATGCATATACTAGGTTACATTTGGTCAGGTTTATAAGGGACAAAGTCATTTGACAGCCCTTTAACCCATTTAAAACTGGTACCCGTTCCAATTCTCTAAAATAACTACTAAACAGACTACAATGTATTGAGATAGAAAGCTGTACATTTTACATTATGATAAGGTCATAGGGTCTTAGCAGTATTTAGGATTGTACACAACTAAGTGTCTAATTTCATTTTTCATTTCCAGGCTATCATGGAAAGTTCCGCTGATCTAGACCAAGTACTGTTGCCGTGCAAGTTAACACGCAATTCCTGTATCTTTGAATGCGACGATACTGACCTTGAGTTGAATTCACCCCAGCTGAGATTCGGAAGCATGCCGGAATTCTTAGGATTGCTGCCACTGCCAGAGATGATGAAGTACCACAAGTCCTATATCACAGGGGATGCAGGAATAAGTTCGTTAAGAAACGTGACCTGGATGCTATTGAAAAAGCAGCATCTGAAGGGAAGCCGGGGAGTCGGGTACAGAAAGCACTTAACCGGAGGAATTCATCTGCAAGCCTAACACCATCATCATCATCACATGCATATGAACCTGTTTGCATTTTCTGTCTGGAAAGCAGTAAATATCTCACAAAGACCAAGACAAGAGAGCCTTTGGTTCAATGTGTAAGACTTCGTTCTGACCAGACAGTTAGGCAAGCAGCAATTGACAAAAGTGATCAGAGAATGATAGCGATTATGTCGCAAGAACTATTTGCAGCTGAGGGCCACTACCATCTTTCTTGCTACCGTAGGTATACCAAACCAAGTTCTCATTCCTCTTCTGAAGGTCGTGCTGATCCTGTGGCATCGGACCCAAACGAGGAGTATGCCTAGACTGAAGAAATTTGTTATAGTGGACTATTTCAATACATTAGGGATGTTATATTTGAGAAGCCTCAAGTGATAAAAATGACTGAATTATGTAAATACCTGCTTGATCTGTTTGTAGAATCTGGTGTAGGCCTACAGAATGTTAAAGTCTCAACTAAAAAGCACATCCGTAGAAAGATTGAGAGGGAGTTTGGGAAGAGTATTTGTGTAATACCAGATGAGATGGGTAAATTGCTGGTGTATCCCGATAACCTTTCCCTTTCTCAGCTTGTCATAGAAAACGAAAAACTTAAAGAGGAACGCCTAGCTACTAAGCAGAACACCTCAAATGTACATGTCATGATGCGAAAATTGTCCACTATCCTGAGAAATGAAGTCAAACAGCATGATGTCAAAATGCCATGGCCCCCAGTACCAGAGGAGATGAAATATGGAGCAGCTTTCATACCATACTCAGTGAAAACCTTCTTTAGATTTCTTTTGACCGGTGCATCGGACGCCTCAGCTCCTGTATCGGATTGATTACAAAGGCTCATTGAATCAGTTGGGCAAGACCTCGTGTATGGTATAACGTGTGCAAAGGTAATACCTCCTAAACACATCATCCCGCCATATGCTGTCAAATCCCTAACATGTTGTGTTGAGGTCATTCGCCTCTTAAACCTAAGTGGACATGGTGTTTCTTACTCAAAACTTGAAGAGATTGACACAGCTCACTATATTCATAAGATATTGATGAACCTAGGATGTTTTGCCATACCAAGAGTTATCCAGCCTAATGTTCAAGTGACATTGGCATATGACAACATTGATAGGAGGGAGGAGACACTGAGCGGAGGAGGGACATCACACCGAGTTAACGGCATCATTGCACAGCCCAGGGTGTTCGGACCACAATCCCTTATGCTGCATGAAATAAATGAAGAGAAGAGAAAACATCGGACCTTAGAGATTGAGGAAAGGCTTCCTTCCATCTACATGGCTGGAAAGCGTGTTGGACCTCCTCTTCGTGGTTATGTGAAATGGATGACCAGACAATGAATCATGAAATGGAAAAGAAAACTGCTTTGGTTGCTCACTCGTGCACATTGTGCTTCAAACCAAACTGTAGGGAGCTGGACAGGCTTCAACATTCAAGTCCGTGATGAAGTAGAGATCACCATTGATGAAGTTGGTTATCTACCCACAATAAATGCCCCTGCCACTGAGCTGTCTACTGTCCATGAGGTGTTGTGCCAGTCTCAACTAATCAGAAGATCATTAGGTCTTAGTAGCATTATCGTTGTGTTTGAGCAAGCACTATATGCCAAAGCAACAGAAATAATTTGGAAGCAGAGAGATACATAATTCAGAAGTCGTTCCTCGGATGGGCACATTTCACACCCTGTGTACACTCTTAAGCATCATTGGTAAACGATTCCAAGATGCTGGGTTGAGAGATCTTTACATTGAATCAGGTGTCATTACTGAGGGGTCAGTAGAAAAGCTACTTTTGGGAAAACAGTACAATCGTTCAGTTAGGTTCCACAAACTATTGTATGAAGCTCTGCATCGTCTTGTCTGGAAAGGGTTCTTAGATATACATGGAGAAGATGAAATTGCCATTCGAAACTTGGTCAACATATTTTCCCAAGATATATGCCAGGAGACCTTCACAAAGACACTGAGCACCCAAGCCTTTGTGTCATTGGCTGAACGTTTTGAGGCATACAAAGAGAGTCTGCACCAGGATCAAGGGGATCTAGCATCATTTTGGATGTCGTACTTGTACATGGTAGACATCATGTTGAACTTTCTGCAAGCTTCTAGAGAAGGAAACTGGTGTCTCCATCTGTCTGCTATCAAGGACATAATACCAAGGTCTTTGCATATAATAAGCACAACTATTCCCGGTATCTTAGCATATATTAAGCAGAGATAACAAACCTGTCAACATCACACCCAGATGCCCTGGAGCACCTCCGGAACAGCGGGTTTTCCATTCAAATTGGACCTGCCAATCTATTTGGAAGGATTCCTGTGGATCAGGCCATTGAGGAGACAGTGAAAAAAAGACACCCAGACACCAGGAGGGACAAAAGGTTTCAGCCCCAGGCCAAGTGCAGTTCACAGATACTACCTGACTGCAAAGTACAGAAGTTCATTTCTTGGTTTAATGAAAATTCCACTGGGGAGTAGCCAACCATTTTGCCACCTTGATCCCACTGCATCAGGGATGAAAAATGATGAAAGGGCAGTATCAATGTTGATCAGCATGTTGGATGAAAACTGGATAAATCCATTTGGTGTCTCCCTTGAGCTAATCAGCCTCTCCACAGGAATGATCGCTCCTGACAACATTGCAAAAGATCTTTTAGGGGCCAAGGTTAAGGGAATTTAAGCATTTAAAGAATTTTACAATGAAAGGCTTGATATCACCCCCACCAAGAGATTTTTTGACCCACTAAAGAAACTGAAACTGAAAACATTCAGTGATATCAAAATGAAGAGTTCTGTGAAAACACAGGGACGGAGTGTCATCATAACTGCTGACAGAAACCTGTTTGCAAAAATGGCACTCATTGGACACACCAGAAAGCTGGACATGAGGAATGTGCTGTCCTATCGTCTTGGTCCTATACCTCGGGCATTAGCAAACCCTGAAGGCACCTTACGAAAGACCAATAAGGCACAGCTCTCCAAACATCTGAGAAAGGATCTTTCACCAGCCGATACCATCCCGTCTAATTCAGCTTGCATCATTGATGGAATGGCCATTGTACAGAAAATAATGGCCAACACCAAAAATGTCTCTTTTGGAGAAGCTTCCAAGTCCATCTTCTCTGCGATCCTGAGGGAGGGGAGAGTTAACTGCCGAATTGATGTTGTCGTCGACGTATACAAAGAAAACTCCATTAAGAATGCTGAGCGGGTGAAAAGAGGGTCTGAGGGTGCTATGACGTTTGGTAAGATTGTATCTGACCACAGTTTGAAGCAGTAGAAGAATTTTCTACATAATGAAAACAACAAGACCCAACTGATTGAGTTTCTTGTTCATGAATGGAGTAATGATCAAAGTCTATGTGAAAGGCTGGACAAAAAAGAGCTTTTCCTAAGACATGGAGATCAATGCATACGAGTTACAAAATACTCAGTCAGGAGGAGGCAGACACCCGGCTACTTCTACATGCAGAGCACTGTGGCAGATCTGGTCTGGCAGCTGTTGTCATCGTATCACCAGAAACTGATGTCTTTATTTTGGCCATGACTTTTACACCAAAGTTAGCATGCTATGTATATTTCAAAGTGGGCTCAAAGATGCGTACTGAATATATAGACGTTAGGAAGGCTTCAGATCTTCTCGGTCTCGAAAAATGTGCCTGCCTTCTTGGTCTCCACTCATTCACAGGTTGTGACACTGTGAGCAGCTTTGACGGCAAGGGCAAAGTCTCAGCTCTCCGTCTTCTAAATGATAAAGACCACATGACAACCCTGCATTCATTAGGCCAATCATGGGACCTATCAAACCAAGCAATCAAACAACAAGAGGGACTAACATATTCCCTTTATAGTGCCAGGACAACAATTAACAGCATAAATGAGTTGCGTTTCTCAATTTTTTTGTTCGAAGAAAGGCGAGGCTGAGTCTTGGCAACTGCCACCATGTGCATCTTCCTGGCTCAGTCACTGCAAGAGAGCCAACTATCAGTGAGCCATCTGGAAAAGAAGTTTGGAAAGGAATCAGGATATTCCTTCTCCAGTTGGCCATGGGTGGAAGGTAGATGAAGGAGAGTTAGTGATTAACTGGGGCGACGCACCACCTGTCCCTGAGGCTGTCATGGAGTTGATCACCTGAAACTGTTAAAAGCAGTGTTTGGAGGAGTGTTGTTCTTGCCTACAGAACAGAATGAGGTGCACATATCTTTGCAAGTTGCAGACATGTAGCAACATGGAGGAAGAAGAGGAGGAGGATTAGGGGATTATTGAATTTGAAGGCTCATCTGATGATGACGACACTGATGAAGAATGAGATAAAAAAGTTTACTGATTCAAAGAGGCCGAAAAATATCCCGGGGAGCATGACTTTAGGGTAGGAGATAAGTAGGCCTACAAATGCAGAACAATTGTTTGCATGTATCAAAATTTTTTTATTTGTTGAAATATGGTTTACCATATTTTTATGTTTTGTTCTGTCAGATAGAAGTAACATGCATTTCCAAAGTTAAGTGGTGTATGTGCTTGACCTTGACTCCAGGGCATTGACCTTTAAATGTCAAAACAGTCCTAGATGAAATAAACTCATTCTGACATGATATTTGCCCTTGGTGGGGAAAATCTGTTTGTAAAATTGCATGAACGAGCAATAAATTGTCATATTTATGATTGCAGGTGTTTCACTAAAAAAATGGCATTTTCTAAATATGTGTCAAATACCATTAAGTACCATACCTCAGATACAAATAAATATAACACTTTTAGGCATAAAATGGAGTTGGACACTTATTATCTCCTATCTAAGCTCATTTCAGTGGAAAAATCCCCATTGGTGCATTAGCTGGGGAGATTTTTTGAACAGAGGTACAGATTTTATGTAAGGGCAAAATTTTATGACCTATTGACCTCTAGTGACCTACTTTATTGGCATATTGGAAAAAAAATTATACATAATTTCGTAGAACATAAAATTCCCAACATTTTGAGTGGTAACTTGCAGATATTGGACCATTACTTAAAAAGATATTGAAATTTACATTTCCCCTACCCCAAAATTTGGATCCTATATTGGGATCATTCGTAGATCTTCATGAGGTGATTACTAGCACTAACCTACTCCTCCAAGCTTGGCTTCAAACTTTTTTTCATCTATGGATATATACCTTTCAAGAAAAAAAACAATGACATTTTGCCACCCCAGGTGATGCCAATCCATACAATTCTTGGTTCTGGCTCATCGACTAATATGGATGTCATGAGATTTAGGTAATAAAAGTTTGTGGCAGCCATAACAACTTTTATTTGTGTTCGATCTACCGGAATCTAGACATGGATGATTCTATCTTCGATTGTTTTCTTACCATTATGGCTAAGATACAAGAAGATGATAGAAAGGCTTCTTTTGTCTTTGTTGGTGATTTTAATGCTCACCATAGTGAGTGGTTAAGTTCTATCTCTCCTACCGATTGCCATGGCTTAAGAGCTTTAGACTTTGCCTCTGAATTAGGCTGTGAGCAAATCATGAATGAATCTACACAAAGGTCTGGAAATTGCTTGGACCTTGTATACACTGACTCCCCTGGCGTTATAACTAGTATGGCTAGTTCGCCAGTCGGGACATCTGATCATGCCTTGATTTCATTAATAGTGAAGACTGAGCAGCCTGCCCCTGATATATCATACTCTTGTAAAATTTATATGAAATCCCAAGCAGACTGGAACGGGATTTTGCATGATCTTTTGTGCTTGAATTGGTCACAATTATATAGTAGTGTAGATCCTGTTGTCCCTTTGAATGAGAATCTAGTCAACATAATTGATAGGCGTATCCCTTCTCGTGTCCTAAGGTATCGAGTGAAGGACAAACCGTGGTTCAATGATGATTGTAGACGTGCTTATATGGAGAAGCTGGAGGCCTATCATCTTTGGAAGGGTAACAGATCAGATTTGACCTAGAACAACTATACTCAGCTTCGAGCTTTTTCTCAGAGTGTTTATGCCTCAACTGAAAAGGAGTACAATTTAACCATAAAAGAAACCCTTTCTGGTACAACTCAGGAACATAAATGGTGGTCTACCCTTAAATCTTCACTATTTGGTGTAGATGCAACAGTTCCTCCTTTACTTAAACCAGATGGCTCAGTCACTCACTGTCCAAAGGAAAAGGCAACCCTTTTGGCTGATGCTTTTGACAGTAAACAGAGTAATGAAAAACTTGAACTTCCTCATTCCTGTTTTCCTGAGGCTAAACTACCTTGGTTAGCTTTTCGATCTCTTGACCTCAACATCCAGACCTCAGTATTGATAATTTTTCTTTAAATTTGTATGACTCTTTTAAAATTTTAGGTGTGATTCTCGTCAGCAAATTTACTTTTGAGAAACACATTAGGTCTGTGTCTTCTTCAATTGCACAATAAATTGGCTTATTGAGAAAGTCTTACAAGATTTTCGGTGATCAGTCTATTCTGAAGAAGTGTTTTAATTCTTTTATTCTACCTTGTTTTGAGTATTGTTCTCCTGTCTGGTGTTCAACTGCTGATTCTCATCTTAATTTGTTGGACAGAAACTTACGGTCTATTAAATTTCTTATTCCGGATCTAGATATTAATCTTTGGCACCGTTGTTCAATTAGTTCATTATGCATGTTGCATAAGATTTTTCATAACTCTGACCATCCTTTACATTCATAACTCCCTGGAGAATTCTATCTTGTTCGTAATACTAGGCAGGCAGTTAATTCTAATAGCCAGGCCTTCTCCATCATGAGGCTCAATACTACACAGTATTCTAGAAGTTTTATTCCAGCTGTTACCAAGCTGTGGAATGATCTTCCTAATCAGGTAGTTGAATCAGTAGAACTTCAAAAGTTCAAAGTTGGAGCAAATGTTTTTATGTTGACCAGGCTGAAATGAATCTTTTATAGTTTATATATGACATATCTGTTTTTGACGCTGTTAATAGTTTATAGAGGACATATCTGTTTGACGTTGTTACTGTTTCTAGAATGATTCATTGTTAATTTATTCTCATTATTTATCTATTTCCTTATTTCCTTTCCTCACTGGGTTGTTTTTCCCTATTGGAGCCCTTGGGCTTGTAGCATCCTGCTTTTCCAACTAGGTTGTGGCTTGGCTAATAATAATAATAATAATAATAATAATAATAATAAAAATAATAATAATTGTCACTGTCAATTGACTATGCCATTCATGAGTGACATTTAAAACACACCATTTACGGTCTACAATCACCTAATTTCAGTGAAGTTCCGCATTATCTCAAGTAATAAAAATGATTTCCTATGTATGAGGTAGACTTTCCAAAATATATTTTAACATAAGATGTCATATTCCAAACGCATACTATCTTCAACACCTCCAATCTTTATTCGGAATTTTACATCTATTAGCATCATCTTCTTCTTCTTTCCCATCGTTATCCCTACATTATGGGACCGGTTATCTGGTGTGCCCTCTCCATTGCCTTCTATTAAAGGCATCCACCTCCACCAAACCTCTTCCCTCCATATTATCCTTTAATCTATCTCACCATCTAATTCTCTGCCTCCCTCTTGATCTTCTCTCCCTAACACCTACTGTATTTGTATCACCCTGTTTGAGTAAGGAATGCAGATACAAAGGATATTTGGATAAATTAATTCTGAAATCTTATCCTAGAAGAACATTACACAATTTCCATGGCTAATCTAGATTTCTTTTCGAAGGAAACCCGTTGAAAATAGATCTCTTATGATAACACTGATTAGGGATAGGCGAAATTAAGAGCATCCATGAGATTACTACCTCTTCAATCATACCCCTGAAGTTTGAATTGTTCTCGGTATGCTTCTATGTTCTCGGTATGCTTCTTCAGAGACACTAAATACGTGAGTATTTGAAACCTATTTTTAATCGGAACTCAGTTAATTGATATAGAAAGTTCGGTTTCAAAAGAAGTCTAATTTTAACAGTGGAATAACTTCATAAGTCTTACTTTATCGGATGTCTCATTTAAAGAAGTTATACTCAGTCAAAAGGAAAATTTCAGAAGTAACCCACGGACAACTTTTTACCAAAGTAAAGAATTATTTTCCTTAATTAACGCCGAAGCATCTCATATTTAGTCTATAATTTGACTTCTATTCTCAACAAAAGTAGAGTTAAAATACTTGAAGAAGCTTGGTGTTATACTAAAATCGTGATTCTTTTTAAATGCATCGTTAAAATCAAATGAAATCTTTATTACCTTAAGAAAACTCAAGAAAGAATTAAATTTCCAATGTGGTAGTTTGCATAATAATGAGAATTATATTTGAGAACGAGTGTGTTGAAGACAAAATGACAATTGTTACATAAATAATTTCCATCTTCCCTATGAGATAAAGAGCAACGTGTCTGTCTATATATATATATATATTACTTATCAGTCACAAAACTGCACGTGACATATATTAAAGGGTAAAATCCACAGGAAACAGGAAAGGAAAAGACCAGGTCCCAAGCGCTTTCGTGTATTACGTACACTTCTTCAGGGTACAAAGTGAAATAGAAAATAAAATCATACAATAAAGAAACCTACCAAAACTGAAATAAAAGCCACAAACTAGCAAAGCATCATCAATATGCTAAAATAACAAACAGTCGTTAAAAATGAATAAACAATTGTAGTTTAAAATAAAATACTAGTAATATAACAATCGTTAAACTAAATGTTTACATTGTACTTTCTTACAATTTCATTAACAAGATGAGTGTCTAGTTTAAAAAGACCAGAACTGAGAATTAAAATTTGATTATTAAAATGTTTAATAAAAGCAGATTCAATAATATTTCTTTTAACAAGATTTTTACAAAATAAAATCTCTGAGGAGTTTTCCCAGTCAATACAGTGGTTAAAATCGTTCATGTGGACAAACAAGGCACTAGACATTTGTCCTGTCCTAACTGCATATCGATGTTGTTTAATTCGGTTGTTATATATATTATATATCATCACCATCTCCTCCCACGCGTATTGACGCAAAGGGCCTCATTTAGATTTCACTAGTCGTCTCTATCTTGAGCTTTTAAATCAATACTTCTCCATTCGTCATTTCCTACTTCATGCTTCATAGTCCTGAGCCATGTAGGTCTGGGTCTTCCAACTCTTGGGCTATATATATATATATATATATATATATATATATATATATATATATATATATATATATATATATATATATATATATATATATATATACACACACAGAATATATATTAATTTCCTGTAACGCTCAGCCGCATTGCCAGACGTATGAGCACTCGGCCTCACCCAGTCTCATGGGTAGTAGGGAGAGAGAGTAGTCAGCCTTTGGTGGCAGTGGTACCCTAGGAGGTACACTCGGAAACAACAATCTCCCACAAGTTGCCGAAACTATTGTGTTGCAGTTAGGAAACGGGAGGGGGGGGGTGAATCTGTGTGTATGCGTGTGATTGCATATTCATCTGATTCATATAGTTGTCAATTATCGGCGGGTCGCGTATGCTTGTTATCTAATAAGGGAAAACACAGAATCTTTGTTTTAGTAGTTTGAATTATTTACTGCTCTACTGTCGTTAAAGATTTCACAATTGCTTCATATCTATTTAATTTGGAAATCTCTGGAATTTCATATGAAAATATTCCCTACACAAAAACCCAAGAGAACTCTTAGTTTTAGAATTTATTGAAAAATAACAATAAGTGATCACGTAACAGCTTCTGGTGGTAACGTAGCTAATAAAAGTCTAAATTGCCATTAAGTGATCACCAAGCTATCCCTGATAAGAATGTCCATAAGCGAAAAAAAAAATATAAAGTGTGAAAAACTAAGACAATGATAAATAGCGCAATGAAGATGTATTACGAAATTTTAAAATACATGAGCTTTTCGTCAATAGCACTGACAGGAAGACTCTTCCACAGTTACATAAATCAAAGGCTTCTGCAACTGGGGCAGCATGACAGTCTTCTGAAAGGTTAATGCATACTATAGTAATTTGCGCACTATATCTTGGGGTGCAGTCACAAAGTGGGGTAACGGTGGTTGCTGTGGAAATAGAGCTTCTGAAGTAAATCACCATTACAAATGTTGTAAAGAGGAAGTCACCACTAAATCTTGCTCAACTTAAAGATCCTAGGCAGTTGCGGACATTCAGCCTGAAGACTATTGTTTCCATGTTGGAGCCCTTGAGCTTATAGGATATTGCTTTGCCAACTAGGGTTATAGCCTGGCGTGTAATAATAATAATAATAATAATAATGGTAGAATAAATTATGTGGAGCCTGTGGCACCAATACAATATTCGTTGTGGATACAAAAAGCCACTAGAATTATTACGATATTATCTAACAGCATTTTTGAGTAAAAAAAAAAAAAAAAAAAAAAAAAAAAAAAAAAAAAAAAAAAAAAAAAAAAAAATTGGCATCACGGGTATCAGTGCCATATATTCAAAATATTCAAGTTTAGTGCCATCTATGCAAAACATATTTTGGAGTGATAGAATAGCGCAAGATCAGCAAAACGTCAATCTTGAATTTGGAGATGTTCTGCTGCAACTCCAACTGATATCACACTTTTCTAATCCCTTTCGGATTTCTGTTCAGTCTGGGAAACAAGATAAACAAGAGTAGCAGCCTCAGCACACTATCTTATCTTTAATTCCAATATTTGTAACATCGCTTAAGATCAAAAACAGGTTGGCAGACAAGTACCGTATTGTATAACTAAAACACAACTTAAAAACTATCAACATAGCCCAAATGCTTTGGTTAAGGAGCTAAGACGTTTTACAATTACATGGCAATGCTAAAAACTAATTTAAATAAAAATACTACTGTCCAGCAAAGTTTTCATGAGATGCATTAGATCTAAGAGTAATACAATCTGATGCAAACTAAAGTGGTAACAAATATCCAATCGATTCCTTTTGTTGAGATTCTGACATCTGAAAAACATTAAATTTCTTCTCAATGGGTTTGAGACAAGGGAGAGCTGGTGTAACTATACTCTATTTTTTAAGCTGGCATTAATGTACTAAGCGCAAAGTCAATTGCTCCTTGCTTCTGATTGGCTGGAACTCAATTTGTCCGAATTTATCACTTTTCTATAAACGCGATTATCATATAAATATAACAGTTGCTATTCTGAATGTGATATAAATACTAGTTAAATTAATTGGAAATAAGAACCTACATATATATATATATATATATATATATATATATATATATATATATATATATATATATATATATATATATATATATATATATATATATATATAGTGTGATTAACTATCAATTAATTTCGAATAAACATAAAAGCTGAAGTCCTGGAACAATGTACCAATTACAGAAATATGAAATTTTTCTCAGCATTAATTATATCATAAATATTACTAAAATAGATATCAAACTTTTACAGCAAATTTAGAAAATTAAATAATGATGAAAAACATAAAAACATATAATGATAAACAGATATGAATGGCATACGGTGGTACGTCAATTAGAAGGAATAGCGACTAAATTCATCCTCTAACACCACAAGATGCTTGTTTCTGTGCACGTTCTTGAGGCATGGTTTTGCCTTTAAAAGATTACAGGGATTCTTCAAGAAACGGTGAAGAAGATATTAATATCAGTGGCCGGCTTCAGTAGGCTCACCAGGCAGAGCCGTAATATACTACTGAATGTACTAGGTATTTTTTTTTTTAGGGGGGGGGGGTGCTGGGCCGTTCGAAACTTTAAAGGATTTTACAAAGGCCAAATTGAATGGGTACAGAATTGACAAATTCAACCTAAGGTATTTTAATACATATTTACTACAGAAAACAGTAGAACGGTAGTATGGCAATAACAAAACAAACCGTTCAAGTTAATCATTTTTTCAACCAAATTCCATGAGATTTGGTCATATAGTTTTTGAGTTATATGAATCACAAACACACAGACAGACATACAAACAAATACACGCCTATCAAAACATAACCCTCGCGACGAAGTTGGCGAACGGTAATAAATTATTAATGATAGCCATATAAAATCTAATGCTCCGAAAAATTTATTTGATTTCTTTCAATAAAAACAAACTAAACAGGTGATGAAATATATCCTAATTCACACAAACCAGTAGACAAATCATTATTACAGCTATCGGCTTTCTCATAAACCAAATTCACATGATTTACTGCCGCTGGATTTAAAGGTTTAAAGGTTTATAGGCCGCTCATGAATGGCATAGGCAAGGGACATTGAATTTGCCCTATCAAGCAGGGCAATGCCCTATAGACTAACCATATATACATATGCATAGCGTCTATGCCACCTGTCCACCCAAGCTAGGACCAAGGAGGGCCAAGCAATGGCTGCTAATAGATAGACCTATAGGCTTCCCTAATGCCCCCATCCTTGACTTACAAGGATGGGGAGGTTGCAGTGATCAAAGAAACTAACGAGTTTGGGCGGGACTCTATTATTAGTAGTAGTAGTAGTAGTAGTAGTAGTAGTAGTAGTAGTAGTAGCCAAGCTACAACCTTAGTTGGAAAAGCCCAGTGAGGGAAGGATATAAGGAAATAAATGAAAGATGAGAGCAAATTAACAATAAATCATTCTACAAATAGTAACAACGTCAAAACATATATGTCATATACAAACTATAAAAAGACTTGTGTCAGCCTGTTCAACATAAAAACATTTGCTGCAACTTTGAACTTTTGAAGTTCTACTAATTCAACTACCAGATTAGGAAGATCATTCCAGTCTGGCTGGCGTTCACCAATCAGGGATGTTACCGCTAGGTGTCAGAGAGTAATCGGCGCTCACATTACTTTACAAGTGAAGGACTTCAAACAATCAGGCTGGAAGCAGTTGCATGAAAGCTGCAAATCAGCGGTTGATTTATCGTCAATACTTTTAGCTCTTTACACCTCAATGACAACTTACAAACTGTGAAAATTTTAGAGGTTTTAAAGGCCGGTCATGAATGGCAGAGTCAAGGGACAGTGTCAATGCCCTGTCTAGGTGGACAATGTCCTAGAGACAATAAAGAATATATCATCTTAATGCTTATTATTATTATTATTATTATTATTATTATTATTATTATTATTATTATTATTATTATTATTGTTGTTGTTGTTGTTGTTGTTATTGTTGTTGTTTTTGTTGTTGTTGCAATAGCAGTAGTAATAGTAGTAGTGGAGGTGGCAACTTCATCTGCGTTCTTATGGTTTCTATTTTTCGTCACAACCATGAAACGTAGGGTCTAGACGAGTTAATCCTAATCCTAAAGACGGGGGTTATTCAAAAGATATTCTCTCTCTCTCTCTCTCTCTCTCTCTCTCTCTCTCTCTCTCTCTCTCTCTCTCTCTCTCTCTCTCTCATTGTAGAAATTACTGTAACCACAATCATCATCAAAATTAAAAAGCAAATGTAGATTTCCCCTGGATACACCATTCAATATAGGCAATGCAATGCAGCACCACATATAAGAAAAAAACTTCTCTAGATCAATTCTATAACTCGGTCCAATAAAACTAGGAATTAGCGATAACGTAAGTTGAAATGAATCAATCGGCCTCGACCAAACAGAAAGCCAAATATTGAACTATATCTAGATTTATGATTTAAGAATGTGTGTTTGTGAAACACATTGTCCCAAAGTGACAAATTCATGTTCGACTTGCTACCTCAATACATGACTTCAACTTTGTTCTGCATGTCGACTTCATTGTTGCAGCATTCATACCGAATATGATATTTGTATTTTGAATAGTTAAAACGTTATTGCAAATATTTATTATTGTTTTAACTTTTGACCTCTAATGACGACCTTAACCACGACCGTTTGATCTCACTCTTTACATTGACTTCACTCATGGAGTAAACAGTCTAAAGTTATGGCCGAGGTTAAATTCATATTTGACATTTGACTTCTGTATATGACCTCAACATTGAATCTTCAATCCTACACATAGAATACTCAATACCCATCCTTCATGTTAGATAAAAATTCTGAAACCTTCATCTTCAGAAAAAATAAAATTACTGTACAAGGAATACTTTAGTAGTCATAAGATGAACATGTAGACATACTTGAAGACAGATTGGTCAATTAGTAAATGCTCCTAGGTAAACATAGGATATTTCCATTCCATTGAAACCCAAAGGGCTTGCTTTCATGACGATGAGTGGTCTTTAATGTCTTCAAGAGCACCTAAAAATTCTGAGATCCTAAATTAGAGAGATACGTAATAGGATCCTTGGAAAACAATTATCTATATAGATTTGAACACAGGACACTAGTGAGGTAAACTTATTAAAGAAAACGAATATTTAACGATATTTTGAGCTATATATCATATCATATACATTTTGTGCAATTTTTAGATAATCTCTTAGTTTGATCTGTAACATTGAGAAAAGCTTAAAGATTAATGTGAAAAGGAACTTTTCAACAACATCGGTAAATGCGTTAATGTAAGAAACAATTAATGAGGGATAACTTCATGTAAATAGAAATTAAAAGATGTAGTAATATCAAATGCAGCAAATATAATAATACCTCAATAGAACCCTGACCACATTATACAAACAATAAGAGTGAAGCCACAGGAAATATTTTTTGAATATGATTAATGCTGCTGGATATTGAATAAATCTGCATCAAAAACGTCAAAAACGAGGATATCAGCATCTAACTAAAGGTGGATGCAAGTTACAATTAAAGCCATGAATTAAACTGAATGGTATTAATTCATCTATAATAAGAAGTATGTGTGGAACCTTCCAAGATACACGGAAGGGTAAGCAACACAAATTTGGGAGACCTGCTTAAAGAAAAAAAATTTAGCATCTGAACATGGAATAATTAGTTTTACATTGAAACTAGAAGCATCAATGCTGGGACAATTAACGATTCATTCATCTAATTAAAATTATATTTAACTATTCCTATGATAAAAAAAACACTTTTGAAATATTGGTATTCATAAATACCAAAATACTGGTCAGGTATTTGTTAAAAGGGTGACTTTTTTTTTTCTTTTTTTTTTTTTGTGAAGCACTGCGATGTACCAAGGTTTGTCTGCCACACACAAAAGTACCATTCAGTACTGCATTTAAGTAAAGAGAGTTATAAACAGAAAGAAAGATGGTTTAAAAGGAAAAGAATGATCTGCAAGTAAGTAACTAAGGTAAAGGGAAAGTTTATCACTGCCTCGCAATCTGCTGCACGGGAGTTCTAATCCTAGTCGACCTGGATAGTTTCTAGTAATGTCTGCAACCTCACTGGCTTACCAGCTGATTCATCAGAAGCCGTTCTAGCTGGTGTAAAAGCTGGGCTTAGGCACTGATTCTATCTGTATATGATCGGTCTCTAGGATATTATCATGTCCGTTATGTCTGCCAGTCATGAGCGACCTTCAAACTCTTAATGAAGATAGGAACAAGGAACAGGGAAGCCTCTGATAAACGCATTCGTACATATAAAAAGTGGCAAACTCAGCACAATATAATAAAACATTAAAATATAACAGTTGTTAAAATCCAGTCCTAAAATACGCCTAATAGGGCCTTCGGATATAACAAAACTCTTAGACCTGTCAAGAAGAATAACATAATACCTGCCACAATATTTCGCAGATGATCATAAATCTCACCAGATTCCCCCCACCCCCCAAAAAGGGTGGAAAAAAATCTGCTGGTATTTGACTCGAATTGGGTTGAAGCTTGGGACAATAGGTCAAGGTAAAAAATGAAATACTGTACATCAGATAGAATAACCATCACTCTCCTAGGTTTTCTTGGTATCGCACGTGTTTCATACCCACTTATACACTGCAATGCTCATGCTATTGCTATTGTTCTCTCCCGCACTGATAATAGGAAGACCTGTTTAAACTTGCCATCACATGTTGCACATTTCTTGAATTTTTGTGTCATTGTTGCCCTCAACTGTTTGTATATATGATAGTTATCTTCTTAAATAAAGTTACTTATATTCTCCTAGCCTCTCTATTAGTACCTGCAGGCTACCTTGCGACATTTGTGATCCCAGAGTGATTAGCTCCCCACCGCCTTTTCGCCCCACAGTTTTCCAAAGCCGCCCACTGACCTTGACTCTTCGACCCACGGAACAAGAAAAAATATAATGCAGACCTTTAAAATGACCCGCGACTAATAAATTCATTGGTCAGCAAAATACTAAAAAAAAATATTATCTTCTCCGTATAGTTTCGAGTTCTAGAGACATTACAATACTATTGTAGATATACGAAATAAATAAGAAAATGTTACTTTCTAACTGACCTTGATATTAGATAGATGAAAATATTCGAGGAAAAGTAAATACCAAACAACGTGGTTTTAAAGAATAATGAGAAGCATAATTCTTATTACCCAAAGCAATAACTGTCGACAGTTAATGTTGTCAATTAATAATGTTTTTTTTATCTTTCTTCTCTTACTAATATCATTTTTTTTTACCCTACATTTCTTCTCATATGCCTCTTTGTCTCTTGGTATTCTTTTTGTTTTCACCTTCGTAATTCTCTCCACTCCCATTTTTCCCCCAACTCTTTTTAATCTTTTTCTTTGTTCTCTTAGTCTTAAAATTCCACTTTTCTTTTAGGGTCGTGCGTAATACTTCTCTCTTTTCGTCTTCTTAACAACTTCTTCACTTCCTCCTCCTTTTCTTCTTCTTCGTCTGCTTCCTCTCCTCCTCCTCCTCCTCCTCCTCTTCACTTTTCTCCTCCTCCTTCTCCTCACATTTCTCCTCCTGCTTCTCTTCCTCCTCCTGCTTCTCTTCCTCCTCCTGCTTCTCCTCTACCTCGACTCCTCTTCCTTCTCTCTCTCTTCCTCCTCCTGCTTCTCCTCTACCTCCTCTCCTCTTCCTTCTCTCTCTCATCCTCCTCCTCCTTAAAATTCTTTCCCACTGCAAGATCCAGAGAACAGTCACCAGCAGAGGCATAAATTAAGTTACATTTTACCTCAATTAATGGACATGGGTACATAACTGGCGGTCTGCATAAATCCCCCATTAATATAGAGGAGGAACCAAGAATGATTGCATAAGAAGCGAGAGAAGGGAGGGGTCACGTTGGTTTGGTGATGAATGAGTTATTCATTTCGCAATGTTTGTAACAAAATAAAATTCAAAAACTCACTGTGGGGAATGTCATATACCAATTGTTCAAATAGAATTAGTAATAATAATAATAATAATAATAATAATAATAATAATAATAATAATAATAATAATAATAATAATAATAAAAATTAACGCAATAGTAATAAAAAATCCGGAACAGCATTAATAACGTATAACGTATAAACAGTGGCAACACCAGCAACAATTTAAAAGATTTAAGACGATTACTAAATTAGCAAAACAAACAACACAAATGGCAAATTGCAAAGAAGAACCAAAAGAAAAAAGCATATTTATAATACCGAGGACAATTTCCAGACAAAGGAATAACGAAAGCAAAAGAAAGCAGAAATGTCTTCATACCCAGAAATCTGACAGGAAAAGTCAGAGAAAATATTCTCCCAAACAAATAAAAATATGACGAAAAAAAAAAAAAAAAAAAAAAACACACACACACATGTAGGTGCAATCGACAATTTCGTGACTGCAAACAATTCACGTCATTATTCTCGTGTCATTGTGACACTCCGGCATAGGATATCTAACACGAAATCCTATTCCCACTCTCCCCCGTCTCCTTCTCCTCCTCCCTCCTTCTGCTCCTTATTCTCCACCTCCTTTCCTCTTTCTTGTCCTACTTCTTCTCCTCTTCCTCCTTCTCCTCCTCTTTCTTCTGCCCCTTGCCCTTCTCTTTTTCCTCCTCTTTCTTCTCCTCCTCCTTCTCATACCCCTCCCCTTCCTACTCCTTCTCTCTTCCTCCTTCTTCTAACCTTCCCATTCTCCTCTTTTTCCTCCTCCTCCTCCTTCTCACTTCCTTTACCTGCCTCTCCCCTCCTCCCCTTCTTCTCCTCTTCCTCTCTATCTCTCTTTCTCAACCACTCCGTCCTCCCATCTTTCTCCTTTCTCTCACTCCTTATCATCCACCCATCAGACAATAGTAATACTATGGAAAATAATTTCCTACGTGTTTTTTATATCAGCTGACTACAACAGAAAACGTCCCTTTGATGTACTATACTTTTTATACGTGAAAATCTTGTTTTGACATTTCCACGCATCCTGATATTTGTTTTGCAATCTAGTGACAGCATTGGCATTCTAATATTGTTTATTAGATAACCTATACTTTCATGAGTTATTTCATGTTTCTTTCCATGTAATGTATATTTACCAAATATTGTATTTTCTCGCTGGAGTGATCTGGTTGCCAGATTTCAATCTGGTAAGATAATTTTCTCTTCCAAGTAACATTAACTATAGTTTCTGAAACTTACGAGAGTAAACATTCAACATTTACCATTTTTTTTATTTGATGGTTCTCATTATTATTATTATTATTATTATTATTATTATTATTATTATTGTTGTTGTTGTTGTTGTTGTTAGCTAAGCTACAACCCTAGTTGGAAATGCAGGGTGCTATACTGTAAGCCCAATGGCTCCAATAGTCAAAAATAGCCCAGAAGGAAAGGAAATAAGGAAATAAATAATCAACAAGAAATTTCATCAAATATTGAAATAAAAGCTAAAAGAAAAAATATAAACCATTAAAATAAAATATTCAAACAACAGGAACAACATAAAAATAAATCTTTCCTTTATAAACTATAAAAACTTTAAAAAACAAGAGGAAGAGTAATAACTTTTCGGCACCTCTAAAATATCGCTATCAGCTGAAAGGGTATATTAAAATTTTCTTATTCTATGAATCTAAAAATAGCATTTTTTAAATTTCCAACCTTTTTCAGTTGTTACTGGTAACTGAAGTTTATTTCTTTTGGTCGTCTCTTTTTACTGCACTGTTGTTACTGACACCTATGGATTTATCGACAGTAAATTCCATTCCAAAAATATTGTAGATCATAAAACGTATTTGTGTTTGGACAATAAAGTCCTGACTGGCCGCTATTATTATGTCTAGCTGAAAAGCATTCGTGTGCAGCTTCATAAGTCAATGTAAGTAAACATGAGAGTGTTACTTTTACGAGTACTGAGCAAAAGTCAAGATCAGACTGATGAAAATAAAATATTGCTAAAAATTATTAAAAAGAAAATATGACGATGAATTGAAAATATTACAAATCTTCCAAGTCCACGGAACATTTGACTCAATCTATTATATATAAAAAAAAAATCTGTGTTGTGTAAGAATTGATCCATATTGACAATTTGGTTATGATGTGGGTCAAAACATGTTAGCAGATGTTTAAAACTTGTGTACGCTACCCGTCAAAAAATCTATTTTTGGGTGAGATAGCTATGTCGTGCTGCTGGAAGTTCCCTTTGGCAGCTTCCTACTGTATAATATTTCTGCGAGTGATATTACAAGAGAATTACCGTCAAGTATCACGGGGTTCTAACCCCCGGAATGACTATCCGAATATATCGTGTATAATCAGGGACGTATCCGTTGATAACCAAAGTTATCAGCACCCAACAGACTTTACCCAATCTAGTCAACTAAGGGGAAGGATAGTTATGTACACAAACGCACGCACACACACACACTCACTTTCACCTGAGTATGATTATCCTCTCTACATCCACCATGTCCTAGGGACGGAAAGAGCTGAATGTTACCGGATATTATATATATATATATATATATATATATATATATATATATATATATATGTGTGTGTGTGTGTGTGTGTGTGTGTATATATATATATATATATATACACACATATATATATATGTGTGTGTGTGTATATATATATATATATATATATATATATATATATATATATATATATATATATATATATATATGTATATATAATGATATATATTTATATATATATACATATATATATATATATATATATATATATATATATATATATATATATATATATAAATATGTATATATATATATATATATATATATATATATATATATATATTGTGTGTGTGTGTGTGGCCAGACACACAAATAGGTGATCTGCCGGACTGGGATTCGAGTTCCGCTTAAGTTTGATAGTTTCTTGTAGTGCCTGCAACCTCACTATCCTTGTGAGCTAAACATGGGTATTTTGGGAGAGCCTATATGTCTACCAGCCGAGTCAACGGCAGCCATTGCCGGGTTCTCCGTGCTCCTAGCTTGAGTGGAGAGGTGTCTCGGGCACTGATCATATATACAGTTTATTTAGTCAGTCTCTAAGACTTTGTCTTCCTAGGAAATTGTCACTGTCAATTGCCTCTGCCATTCATGAGTGACATTTAAAACACACCATTTACGGTCTCTAATCACCTAATTTCAGTGAAGTTCCACATTATCTCAAGGAATCCAAATGATTTCCTATGTATGAGGTAGACTTTCCAAAATAAATTCTAACATTAGATGTCATATTCCAAACGAGTACTATCTTCAACACCTCCAATCTTTATTCGGAATTTTACATCAATCAGCATTATCTTCTTCTACTTTCCCATCGTTATCCCTACATTAAGGGATTGGTTGCCTTATGTGCCCTCTCCAATGTCTTCTATTAAAGACATCCACCCCCACAAAACCTTTTCTCTCCATATTTTCCTCCACTGTATCTCACCATATAATTCTCTGTCTCCCTCGTGATCTTCTCTCCCTAACACCTACTGTATTAGTATCACCCTGTTTGAATTAGGAATGCGGATACAAAAGATATTTGGCTAAATTAATTCTGAAATCTTATCATAGAAGAACGTTACACAATTTCCATGGCAACGCTATTTTTTTTTTTTTTTTAATTGAACACCGTTGAAACTAGATCTCTTATGTGACCCCTGAGTAAGGATAGGCGAAATTAAGAGCATCCAGGAAATTATTTCCTCTTGAATCATATACTGGAAGTTTGAAATATGTTTTCGATATACTTTTCGTGAGATTAATGTGTAAGACATTTAGAGACACTAAATGAGTATTTGAAACCTATTTCTAATTGCAACTCGGTTAATTAATACAGAAAGTTTGCTTTCAAAACAATTCTAATTATAGCTGTGGTCTGACTTCACAAGTCCTACTTCATCGGATGTCTGATTTAAGAAGGTTATACTTCGCCCAAGGGCAAATTTCAGAAGTATCCCACGTACAATGCTTTGATTTTTATCCTTTCATATAGATTATTATTATTATTATTATTATTATTATTACTATCCAAGCTACAACCCTAGGTGGAAAAACAAGATGCTATAAGCCCAAGGGCTCCAATAGGGAAAAATAGCCCAGTGAGGAAAGGAAATAAGGAAATAAATAAATAAAGAGAACAAATTAACAATAAATCATTCTAAAATAAGTAACAACGTCAAAACAGACATGTCATATATTAACTATTAACAACGTCAAAACAAATGTGTCATATATAAACTATAAAAAGACTCATGTCCGCCTGGTCAACAAAAAACCATTTGCTCCAGCTTTGAACTCTTGAAGTTCTACTGATTCAACCACCCGATTAGGAAGATCACAACCTTTTACCAAAGTAAAGAATTAATTTCCTTAATTAACGCCGAAGCATCTCCATATTTTGGCCATAACTTGACTTCTATTCTCGACAAATGTTGAGTTAATATACTTGAAGAACCTTGATGTTATCTCATACTAAAATCGTGATTCTTTTCAAATGCATCGTTAAAATCAGATGAAACCTTTATTACTTTAAGAAAACTCAAGAAAGAACTAAATTTCCATAGTGGTAGTTTACATAATAATGAAAATTATATTTGAGAACGAGTGTGTTGAAGACGAAATGACAATTGTTACATAAATAATTTCCATCTTCCCTATGAGATAAAAAGCAACGTGTCTGGCTATATATATCATCATCATTATCTTCTCCCACGCCTATTGACGCAAAGGGCCTCAGTTAGATTTCTCCAGTCATCTCTATCTTGAGCTTTTAAATCAATACTTCTCCATTCGTCAATTCCTACATCACGCTTCATAGTCCTCAGCCATGTAGGTCTGGGACTTCCAACTCGTAGGTTATATATATATATACATATATATATATATATATATATATATATATATATATATATATATATATATATATATATATATATATATACATATATATATGTATATATATATATATATATATATATATATATATATATATATATATATATATATGTGTATATATATATATATATATATATATATATATATCATCCTGTCACGCTCATGGCATTGGCACATGCATGAACACTCGGCCTCACCCCGTCTCATGGGTAGTTGAGAAAGACAGTAGTCAGGCTTTAGTGACAGTGGTACCCTGAAACCACAATCTCCTACACATTGCTGATACTATCGTGTTGTAGTTAGGAAAGGGGGAGGGGGTAGGAAGGATAGAATCTGTGTGTATACGTGTGTGTGCATATCCTTCTTAATGTCTCAATGTCAATTTTCGACGGGTTGCGTAAACTATTTATCTAATAAGGGAAAACACAGAATCTTTGTTTTAGTAGTTTAAATTATATAGTTCTCTACTGTCGTTAAAGATTTCACAATTGCTTCATATCTATTCAATTTGGAAACCTATGGAATTTCATATGAAAATATTCCCTACACAAAAACTTAAGAGAAGTTTTAGTTTTAGAATTAATTGAAAAACAACAATAAGTGATCAAGAATGAGCTTCTGGTGGTAACGTAGCCAATAGAAGTCTAAATGGCTATTAAGTGATCACCAAGCTATCCCTGATAAGAATGCCCTAAGCGAAATTGAAATATAAAGTGTGAAAAACTAAGACAATGAAAAATAGCGCAATGGAGATGTATTACGAAATTTTAAAATACATAAGCTTTTTCGGCAATAGCACTGACAGGAAGACCCTTCCACAGTTACATAAATCAAAGGCTTCTGCAACTGGGGCAGCATGACAGTCTACTGAAAGGTTAATGCATACAATAGTAATTTGCGCACTATATCTTGGGGTGCAGTCACTAAGTGGGGTAACGGTGGTTGCTGTGGAAATAGAGCTTCTGAAGTAAATCACCATTACAAATTTTGTAAAGAGGAAGTCACCACTAAATCTTACTCAACTTAAAGATCATAGGCAGATGCAGACATTCATCCTGAGGACTATAATCCATTATGTTTCCATGTTGGAAACCTTGAGCTTATAGGATATTGCTTTGCCAACTAGGGTTATAGCCCGGCGTGTAATAATAATAATAATAATAATAATAATAATAATAATAATAATAATAATAATAATAATAATGGTAGACTAAATGATCTGGAGCCTCTGGCACCAATACAATATTCGTTGTGGATACAAAAAGCCACTAGAAGTATTACGATATTATCTAACAGCATTTTTTTTCTCATTCTTTTTTTTTGAGTGAAGGAAAAAAAAAACTTAGCATCACGGGTATCAGTCCCATATATTCAAAATATTCAAGTTTAGTGCCATCTATGCAAAGCATATTTTGAAGTGATAGAATAGCGCAAGATCAGCAAAACGTCAATCTTGATTTTGGAGATGTTCTGCTGCAACTCCAACTGATATCACACTTTTCTAATCCCTTTCGGATTTCTGTTCAGTCTGGGAAGCAAGGTAAACAAGAGTAGCATCCTCAGCACACTATCTTATCTTTAATTCCAATATTTGTAACATCGCTTAAGATCAAAAACAGGATGGCAGACAAGTACCGTATTGTATAACTAAAACACCACTTAAAAATTATCAACATAGCCCAAATGCTTTGGTTAAGGAGCTAAGACGCTTTACAATTACATGGCAATGCGAAAAAAATTTAAATAAAAATACTACTGTCAAGCAAAGTTTTCAGGAGAGGCATGAGATCTAGAGGTAATACAATCTGCTGCAAAGTGAAGTGGTAACAAATATCTAATTGATTCATTTTGTTGAGATTCTGACATATGAAAAATATTCAATTTCTTCTCAATGGGTTTGAGACAACGGGGAGCTGGTGTAACTATACTCATTATTTTAAGCTGGCATTAATGTACTAAGCTCAAAGTCAATTGCTCCTTGCTTCTGATTGGCTGGACCTGAATTTGTCCGAATTTATCACTTTTCTATAAACGCGATCATCATATAAATATAACAGTTGCTATTCTGAATGTGATATAAATACTAGTTAGATTAATTAGAAATAAGAACCTACATGTATATTTAGTGTGATTAACTATCAATTAATTTCGAATAAACATAGAAGCTGAAGTCCTGGAACAATGTACCAATTACAGAAATAAATTTTTTTTTTCAAGCATTAATTACATCATAATTATTACTAAAATAGATAACATACTTTTATAGCAAATTTAGAAAATAAAACAATGATGAAAAACATAAAAACATATAATGATATACAGATATGAAGGCATACGGTGGTACGTCAATTAGAGGGAACAGCGACTAAATTCATCCTCTAACACCACAAGATGCGTGTTTCTGTGCACGTTCTTGAGGCATGGTTTTGCCTTTAAAAGATAACAGGGATTCTTCAAGTAACGGTGAACAAGATATTAATATCAGTGGCCGGCTTCAGTAGGCTCACCAGGCAGAGCCGTAATATACTACTGAATGCACTAGGTATTTTTTTTTTTAGGGCGGGGAGGGCTGGGCTGTTCGAAACTTTAAAGGATTTTACAAAGGCCAAATTGAATGGGGACAGAATTGACAAATTCAACCTAAGGTATTTTAATACATATTTACTACAGAAAACAGTAGAACGTTGGCATGGCAATAACAAAACAAACCGTTCAAGTTGATAATTTTTTCAACCAAATTCCATGAGATTTGGTCATATAGTTTTTGAGTTATATGAATCACAAACACACAGACAGACATACAAACAAATACACGCCTATCAAAACATAACCCTCATGAGGAAGCTGGCGAACGGTAATAAATCATTAATGATGGCCTTATAAAATCTAATGCCCCGAAAAAGTTATTCGATTTCTTTCAATAAAAACAAACTAAACAGCCGAAGAAATTTATCCTAACTCACATAAACCAGTAGACAAATCATTATTTCAGCTATCGGCTTTCTCATAAACCAAATTCACATGATTTATTGCCGCTGGATTTAAAGGTTTAAAGGTTTATAGGCCGCTCATGAATGGCATAGGCAAGGGACATTGAATTTGCCCTATCAAGCAGGACAATGCCCTATAGACTAACCATATATACATATGATTAGCGTCCATGCCACCTGTCCACCCAAGCTAGGACCAAGGAGGGCCAAGCAATGGCTGCTAATAGATAGACCTATAGGCTTCCCTAATGCCCCATCCTTGACTCACAAGGATGGTGAGGTTGCAGTGATTAAAGAAACTAACGAGTTTGGGCGGGACTCTATTATTATTACTATTATTATTATTATTTTTATTAGCCAAACTACAGCACTAGTTTGAAAAGCAAGATGCTATAAGCCCAGAGGCTCCAACAGGGAAAAGTAGCCCAGTGAGGAAAGGAAATAAGGAAATAAATGAAAGATGAGAGCAAATTAACAATAAATCATTCTACAAACAGTAACAACGTCAAAACAGATATGTCATATGCAAACTATAAAAAGACTTATGTCAGCCTGATCAACATAAAAACATTTGCTGCAACTTTGAACTTTTGAAGTTCTACTGATTCAACTACCCGATTAGGAAGATCATTCCAGTCTGGCGTTCACCAGTCAGGGATGTTACCGCTAGGTGTCAGAGAGTAATCGGCGCTCACATTACTTTACAAGTGAAGGACTTCAAACAATCAGGCTGGAAGCTGTTGCATGAAAGCTGCAAATCAGCGGTTGATTTATCGTCAATACTTTTAGCTCTTTACACCTCAATGACATCTTACACACTGAAAATTAGAGGTTTTAAAGGCCGGTCATGAATGGCAGAGTCAAGGGACAGTGTCAATTCCCTGGCTAGGAGGATAATGTCCTAGAGACAGTAAAGAATATATCATCATAATGCTCATTATTATTATTATTACTATTATTATTATTATTATTATTATTATTATTATTATTATTATTATTATTGTTGTTGTTGTTGTTGTTGTTGTTGTTGTAGTAGCTATAGTAATAGTAGTAGTGGAGGTGACAACTTAATCTGCGTTCTTATGGTTTCTGTTTCTCGTCACAACCATGAAACGTAGGGTCTAGACGAGTTAATTCTAATCCTAAAGAGGGGGTATTCAAAAGATATTCTCTCTCTCTCTCTCTCTCTCTCTCTCTCTCTCTCTCTCTCTCTCTCTCTCTCTCTCTCTCTCTCTCTCTCTCTCTCTCTCTCTCTCTCTCATTGTAAAAATTACTGTAACCACAATCATCATCAAAATTAAAAAGCAAATGTAGATTTCTCCTGGATACACCATTCAATATAGGCAATGCAATGCAGCACCACATATAAGAAAAAAACTTCTCTAGATCAATTCTAAAATTCGGTCGAATGAAACTAGGAATTAGCGATAACCAAAGTTGAAATGAATCAATCGGCCCCGACCAAACAGAAAGCCAAATATTGAACTATATCTAGATTTATGATTTAAGAATGTGTGTTTGTGAAACACATCGTCCCAAACAGTGACAAATTCATGTTCGACTTGCTACCTCAATACATGACTTCAACTTTGTTCTGCATGTCGACTTCATTGTTGCAGCATTCATACCGAATATGATATTTGTATTTTGAATAGTTAAAACGTTATTGCAAATATTAATTATTGTTTTAACTTTTGACCTCTAATGACGCCCTTAACCATGACCGTTTGATCTCAATCTTTACATTGACTTCACTCATGGAGTAAATACTCTAAAGTTATGGCCAAGGTTAAAATCCTATTTGATTTCTGACTTCTGTATATGACCTCAACATTGATTCTTCGATCCTACACTTAGAATAATCAATACTCCTCCTCTACGATTATAGATAAAAATTCTGAAAAAAATAAATTACGGTACTATGAATACTTTAGCTGCCATAAGATGGTAAGCATAAAAACATACGTGAAGACAGATTGGTCAATTAGTAAATGCTCTTAGGTAAACATAGGATATTTCCATTCCATAGAAACCTAAAGGGCTTGCTTTGATGAAGATGAGTGGTCTTTAATGTCTTCAAGGGCACCTAAAAATTCTTAGATCCTAACTTAGAAAGATTCGTAATAGGATCCGTGGAAAACAGTTATCTATATAGATCTGAACACAGGACACTAGTGAGGTAAAATTATTAAAGAAAACAAATATTTAATGATATTATGAGCTATATATCATATCATATACATTTTGTGCAATTTTTAGATACTCTCTTAGTTTGATCAGTAACATTGGAAAAGCTTAAAGAATCATGTGAAAAGGAACTTTTCAGCAACATCGGTAAATGCGTTAAAGTAAGAAACAACTCCTGAGGGATAACTTTATGCATACAGAAAAGAAAAGATGTAGTAATATAAAATGCAGCAAATATAATAATACCAGGATAGAAACCTGACCAAAATATACGAACAATAAGAGTAAAGCCACAGGAAGTATTTTTAGAACACGATGAATGCTGCTGAATATTGAATAAGTCTGCATCAAAGACGCCAAAAGCGAGGATATCAGCATCTAACTAAAGGTGGATACAAGTTACGAGTAAAGTAATGAATTTAACTGAATGGTATAAATTCATCTATAATAAGTATGTGCGGAACCTACCAAGATACACGGAATGGTAAGCAACACAAATTAGGGAGACATGCTTGATGAAAAAATTTGTGGCATGTAAAGATAGAATGATTAGTTTTATACCAAACTAGAATCATCAATGCTGGGACAATTAACGATGCATTCATCTCCTTAAAAATGTACTTAACTATTCCTATGATAAGAAAAAAACTTTTTGAATATTGGTTTTCATAAATATCGAAATAATGGTCGGGGATTTGTTAGAAAGTTGCCAGATTTTTTGTTTGTGAAACACCTTGATGTACCAAGGTTTGTCTGCCCCACACAAAAGTACCATTCAATATTGCATTTAATATACTCGCTAATTTCAAATAGATAGGAAACCATGTTTCAAAAAGAGTTATAAACAGAAATAAAGATGGCATATGGAAAAGAATGCTCTGCAAGTAAGCAACTAAGGTAAATGGAAAACTTATCACTGTCCCACAATTTGCACGAGAGTTCTAACCCTAGTCTACCAGAAAAGTTTCTAGTGGTGTCTGCAACTTCACCCTTTTGGTGAGCTAGGGATGGGAAGTTTGGGATGGCTATGGGTCTACATGCTGATTCATCAGCATGATTCTAGCTAGTGTGTGGAGAGGGGTCTTAGGTGTTGATTGTATGTACAGTATACACGAGTATGATCGGTATTGCTTCTGCCAGTCATAAGCGACCTTTAAATCTTTAATAAAGGTCAGTAAAAGAAACAAGAAACAGGCAAGCCTCTGATAAACACAATCGTACATATAAAAAGGGGTACGCTCAGCCCCATCTAATAGAATGGATTGAAAAAATAACAATTGTTAAGATCCAGTCATAAAATACGCGTAATAGGGCCTTCGGACATAACAAAACTCTTAGACCTGTCAAGAAGAATAACATAATACCTCCCACAATCCTTCAAAGATGATCATAAATCTCACGAAATTTCAAAACTACGTCTATACCAGCTTTCTTCGAAAATAAAAAGGTGAAAAATAATCTGCTGGTCTTACACTCGAATTGTGTTGAGACAATAAGTCAAGGTAAAAAGTGAAATACTTCGGGTAAAATAACCATCACTCTCCTAAGTGCCTACATCCTAGGTTTTCTTCGTACCGCACATGTTGCATATATCTTTATACACTGCAATGCTATTGATATCGCTCTCTCCCGCACTGATAATAGAAAAACCTGTTTAAGCTTGCCATCGCATGTTCCACATTGTTTGAACTTTTGTGACATTATTGCCCTCAAATGTTTGCATATAAGATCGTTATCTTGTTGAATAAAGTTAGATACATTCACCTCGCCTTTCTGGTAGGACCTAACAGCTACCTTCACTCTTCCACCCACAGAACAAGGAAAAATATTATAATGCAGACCTTTAAAAAGACCAGCGACTAATAAATTCATTGGTCAGCAAAATACTAAAAAAAAATTATTATCTTCTCCGTATAGTTTCGAGTTCTAAAGACAAAATAGCATTACAATACTTTTGTAGATATACGAAATAAATAAGAAAATTTTACTTTTTAACTGACCTTGATATCTAGGTGAAAATATTCGAGAAAAAGTAAATACCAAACATCGTGGTTTTAAAGACTAATGACAAACATATTTCTTATTACCCAAAGTAATAACTTTCGACATTTAATGTTGTCAATTAATAATAACATTTTATCTTTCTTCTCTTACTAATATCATTACTTTTTTTAACTTTCTTTTCTTTATATCATATTCCTCTTTGTCTTTTGGTATTCTTTTTGTTTTCACCTTCTTAATTTCTTCTCCTCCCATTTTCGACCAACTCGTTTTAATCTTTTTCTTTGTTCTTTTAATCTTAAAATTCCACTTTTCTTTTAAAGTCGTATAGTAATACTTCTTTCTTTTCGTCTTCTTAACAACTTCTTCACTTCCTCCTCCACTTTTGCTTCATCTCCTCCTCCTCCTCCTCCTCCTCCTCCTGCTTCTCTTCCTCCTCCTGCTTCTCCTCCACCTCCTCTCCTCTTCCTTCTCTCTCTCATCCTCCTCCTCCTCCTCTTTCCTTAAAATTCTTTCCCGTTGCGACATCCAAAAAACAGTCATTAACCCTAATGAAAAGGAAGAATATTTACACATAAAGACATTGAATTTATGACAAAATGTTCCACGCCAGCAGAGGCATAAATTAAGTTGCATTTTACCTCAATTAATGGACATGGGTACATAACTGGCGGTCTGCATAAATCCCCCAATAATATAGAGGAACCAAGAATGATTGCATAAGAAGGAAGAGGGGGAGGGGGACATGTTGGTTTGGTGATGAATGAGTATATGAATGTCATATACCAATTGTTCAAATAGTACATAATAATAATAATAATAATAATAACAATAATACTAATAATAATAATAATAATAATAATAATAATAATAATAATAATAAAGATTAGCGCAATAGTAGTAAAAAAAAACGGAAAAGCATTAATAACGTATAACGTATAAACAGTGTTAACATCAACGACCATTTAAAAGATTCAAGACGATTACTAAATTAGCAAAACAAACAACACAAATGGCAAATCACAAAGAAAAAAAGAAGAAAAGAGCATAATTATAATACCAAGGACAATTTCCAGACAAAGGAATAACGAAAGTAAAAGAAAGCAGAAATGTCTTCATACCCAGAAATATGACAGGAAAAGTCACAGAAAATATTCTCCCAAACAAATAAAAATACGACAAAGAAAACACATGTTGGTGCAATCGACAATTTCGTGACTGCAAACAATTCACGTCATTATTCTCGTGTCATTGTGACACTCTGGCACAGGATATCTAACACGATATCCCATTCCCTCACTCCTCCTTCTCCTTCTCCTCCCTCCTACCCCTACCCTCCAACTCCTTCTCCTCATCATTCTCCTCCTTTTCTGGCCCTCCCCTCTTTCTCCTAATCATTCTTCAACTTCTCCCCTCCTCCTCCCCCCACATTCCTCTTCCTTCTCTTCCTCCTTCTCATATCACTCCCTTCCTCCTCCTCCTCCTCCTCCTCTTTCTCCTCCTCCTCCTCCTCCTACTTTTCCCGTCCTCCTTTTCCCTCCTCCTATTCCTTCTCCTCCTCCTTCTTCTCCTCTTCCTCCTTCTCCAGCCCCTCCCCTTCCTACTCCTTCTCATCTTTCTCCTCCTCTTCCTCCTTCTCCAGCCCCTCCCCTTCCTACTCCTTCTCCTCCTTCTCCTCTTCCTTCACCTCCTCTTCCTCTTTCTCCAGCCCCTCCCCTTGTTCCCCTTCTCCTCCTTCTCCCTTATCTCTCTTTCTCAATTTCTCCGTCCTCCCATGTTTCTCTCACTACTTATCATCCACCCACCAAACAATAGTAACACTGCTATACAACTTATTTTCCTCCTCCCCTTCTGCCCCTCCTCCTCCTCCTCCTCCTCCTCCTCCTCCTCCTCATTTTCCTCCTTCTCCCAGCCCCCTTCTTCTCCTCCTCCTCTCTATCTCTCCTTCTCCAACACTCCATCCTCCCATCTTCCTCCTTTCTCCCACTCTTATCATCCACCCATCAGAGGATAGTAACACTATAGAACTTATTTCCCAATGCGTTTCTTCATATCAGCTGACTACAATAGAAAACTTCCCATTGATGTACTGTACTTTTTTTTTTCTTGCTATACGTGAAAATCTCTTTTTGATATTTCCACGCATCATATTTGTTTTGCAATCTAGTGATAACATTGACATTCTAATACTGTTTATTAAATAACTCATACCTTCAGGGGTTATTTCACATTTACGTTCCATGTAGGTTATATTTACCAGAAATTGTTTTCTCGCTGGGGTGATTTGGTTGTCAAGATTTTCGTCTGGTAATATGATTTTCTCTTACAAATAACAGTAACTACAGTTTCTGAAACTTGCAAAAGTTAACATTAAACATTTACCATATTTTTTCATTCGATATTTCTCAGTATTATTATTATTATTATTATTATTATTATTATTATTATTATTGTTGTTGTTATTGTTGTTGTTGTTGTTGTTAGCTAAGCTACAACCGTAGTTGGAAATGCAGGATTATTTACTGTAAGCACAAGGGCTCCAACAGGAAAAAATTGCCCAGGGAAGAAAGGAAAAAAGGAAATAAATAAACTACAAGAAATGTAATAAACAATTAAAACAAAATATTTAAACAACAGGAACAACATTAAAATAATTTTTTCCTAAGTAAACTATCAAAACTTAAAAAAAACCCAAGAAGAGTAATAACTTTTTGGCACCTCTAAAATATCGCTATCAGCTGGAAGGGTATATTAAAAAAATTTTAATCTATGAATCTAAGAATAAAATTTTTTAAATTTCCAATCTTTTTCAGTTGTTACTGGTAACTGAAGTTTATTTCTTTTGGTCGTCTCTTCTTACTGCACTGTTGTTACTGACAACTATGGATTTATCGACAGTAAATTCCATCCCAAAAATATTGTGGATCATAAAACGTATTTGTGTTTGGACAATAAAGTCCTGAATGGAAGCTATTATTATGTCTAGCTGAAAAGCATTCGTGTGCAGCTTCATAAGTCAAAGTAAGTAAACATGATAGTGTTACTTTTACAAGTACCGAGCAAAAGTCAATATCAGACTGAAGAAAATAAAATATTGCTAAAAATTATTAAAAAGAAAATATGACGATGAACAGAAAAGTATTATATATCTTCTAACTGCACAGAATTCTTCCCTTAATGTATTATGAAAAAAAAAAAAAGAATCTGTGTTGTGTGAGTGTTGATCTATATTTAAAACAAGTATATGCTACCCGTCAAAACTGACGGTCAAATATATGGATAGATATGCAAACAAACGTACACACACACACCCTCTCACCAGAGTATGATTACCTTCTCCCCACCCACCATACCTAAGGGACGGGAAGATCTGAGCGTGACTGGATATTATATATATATATATATATATATATATATATATATATATATATATATATATATATATATATATTACATCTATGCATATAAATGTATGTATATATACATATATATATGTATATATATATATATATATATATATATATATATATATATATATATATATATATATATATATATATATAATACATATATATGTATATATATATATATATATATATATATATATATATATATAAATAAATAAATACATATGTATATACGTGTGTATATATGTATATATAATTCAAATGTATATATATATATATATATATATATATATATATATAAATATGCATTTATATGTATATATATATATATATATATATATATATATATATGTATATATATATATATATATATATATATATATATATATATGTGTGTGTGTGTGTGTGTGTGTATGGCCAGACACTTGCTTCCTATTATATAGGAGAGGTTATTGTAAATGTCCCCGCCTGGTGATCTGCCGGACTGGGGTTCGGGTTCCGCTCAAGCTCGATAGTTTCTTGTAGTGTCTGCTACCTCACCATCCTTGTGAGAAAAGGATGGTTAAATTAAGTCTGAGATTTTATCCTAAAAGAACATTACACAATTTCCATGGCGAAGCTAGATTTCTATTAAATGGAACACCGTTGAAACAAGATCTCTTATGTGATCCCTGAGTAGAGATTGTGGAAATTAAGAGCCTCCATGAGATTATTACCTCTTTAATCATACCTCTGAAGTTTGAATTATGTTTTTGATATACTTCTTGTGAGATTAAACATATGTTTGTGTAAGACCTTTAGAGACACTACATGCGTAAATATTTTAAACCTATTTCTAATCGGAACTCGGTTAATTAATATAGGCAGTTCGCTTACAAAAGAACGCTAATTTTAACAGAAGTCTGACTCCATAAGTTTTACTTCATTGGATGTCTGACTTTAAGAGGTTATACTCAGCCAAAGGACACATTACAGAAGTAACCCACGCACAATGCTTTGGTTTATCATCCTTTCATACAGATCACAACCTTTTACCAAAGTAAAGATTTAGTTTCCTTATTTAACGCCGAAGCATCTCAATATTTTGGCTATAATTTGACGTCTATTCTCAATAAATGTAAAGTTAATATACTCGAAGAAGCTTGATGTTATCTCATACTAAAATCCTGATAGTATTTAAATGCAACGTTAAAATCATATGAAACCTTTATTACTTTAAGAAAACTCCAGAAATGATTAAATTTCCATTGTGGTAAATTACATGATAATGAAAATTATATTTTAAAACGAGTGTGTTGAAGACAAAATGACTATTGTTGCAGAAATAATTTCCATCTTCCCTATGAGATAAAGAGCAACGTGTCTGGCTATATATATATATATATATATATATATATATATATATATATATATATATATATATATATATATATATATATATATATATATATATATATATACACACATATATATATATATATATATATATATATATATATATATATATATATATCATCATCCTCATCATCATCTCCCACGCGTGTTGACGCAAAGGGCCTCAGTTAGATTTCACTAGTCGTTTCTATCTTGGGCTTTTAAACCAATACTTCTCCATTCGTCATTTCCAACTTCATGCTTCATAGTCCTCAGCCATGTAGGTCTGAAACTTCCAACTCTTGGGCTACACACACACAGACACACACACACACACACACACACACACATATATATATATATATATATATATATATATATATATATATATATATATATATATATATATATATATATATATATTCATTTCCTGTCCCACTCATGGGCATTGGCACACACATGAGCGCTCGGCCTCACCCCATGTCATGGGTAGTTGAGAAAGAGAGTGGTCAGGCTTTAGTGACAGTGGCACCCTGAAACCACAATCTCCCACACATTTCTGAAACTATCGTGTTGTAGTTAGGAAAGGGGGGGGGGTAAAAAGGGGTAGAATCTGTGTGTATACGTGTGTGTGTGCATACCCTTCTGAATATCTAGTTGTCAATTTTCGATGGGTCGGTATGCTGATTATCTAATAAGGGAAAACACAGAATCTTTATTTTAGTAGTTTAAATTATTTAGTTCTCTAATGTTGTTAAAGATTTCACAATTGCATCATATCTATTCAATTTGAAAATCTATGGAATTTCATATTAAAATATTCCCTACAAAAAATTCAAGTGATCAAGTTAGAGCTTCTGGTGGTAACGTAACGAATACAAGTCTAAATGGCCATTAAGTGATCACCAAGCTATCCCTGATAAAAATGCCCATATGTGAAAATGAAAATATAAAGTGTGAAAAAATTAGACAATGATAAATAGGACAATGACGAAGTATTACGAAATTTTAAAATACACGAGCTTTTTCGTCAATAGCACTGACAGGAAGACCCTTCCACAGTTACATAAATCAAAAGCTTCTGGAACTGGGGCAGTAAGATAGTCTACTGAAAGGTTAATGCATACAAATCCACTCCTACCTCTCCCCACTCCCCCCTGCGACTGACTCATATGCCAGGGCGCTAATGTCAAATGCCCAAGACGTCGACGAGGGATAGCAGACCTCCCAGCGAAAGACAAAGTTCCGACCTGACCGCAACTGCAAACAGGTCAACCAGCATTCATCCGGTAATATCCCCCCTCACCACCGCCCAAAGAGATGCCACGTCGTTGTCCACAACCAGCATTCCTCAGTGACTGAAGATGCCATCAGGCTCCGGGTTAGGGATATAACAGGATCAGACCCCCTCATTCTTCATAGCCTCAAGTGTAAGACAGTAGGTCAAGTTGCATACAGGGTTTCCGGTTTATTCCATCATCGAGAGCTCCTGATAGGCGAAAACTTTGGCCCAGGAGCATATGTGTCCTTTTGTGATCTTAAAAGAGATCGCCCTCCCCCAGCGACCCTAGTCCCCCAAATTCACCTACGACAATCAGCCTCCCCCGCCAACGTCCCAGCACCAGCCACACCCACGCCCCCTGAGATTTCTGCTCTTATCTCCAAAGGTCGACGAAATTCATGGAGTCATTAAGTATTTTGTCTTGGAACATATACGGGATCAAGCGGAATTTACCTGTCCTTAATGAGTTCTACAATGATTTCCGTGGCATTATTGCACTGCAAGAAACCTTACTCCTCCCCCATGACCTGGCTATCAGTGATTCGGTTCATGTTGATTATAACAGTTTCTCTGTCTCGTCGATGGTTACTCACGACTACATCATTCAAGGTCATCCGAAAGGAGGTCTCTCATTTCTATGGCATAGATCTCTGGATAAGTGCGTGAAACCAGTGACGTATCAAACTGACAGACTTCTCGGCCTGCAAGTAACGATCGAAGGTAAAACCATATTAGTGATTAATGCATACTTCCCCTGGGAATGCCAGTCAAACTTTGATCAGTATTGCATATTACTAGGAGAAGTCCAAGGTATTATTAATGATACCACCGCTGACCATGTGTGCATAATAGGAGACTTTAATGCGCACCCATCTAGACTTTTCTATAATGAATTACAGCGTCTCTGTTCTCAACAATCTCTATAAATTAGCGATGTTGCCATCCTGCCTCCTTCGTCCATTACGTACATACAAAACAGAAATAATATGCCCATCACATCCTGGCTTGATCATTGTATTACCACTGACCGCCTGTATAGCTCTATCACTGATTGTATTATACGATACGACCTTTCGTCTACATTCGATCACATACCCATACAGATCACATTTCACACACCCTCCCTCCTGGCGGTACCCATCCAAAGGGAGAGGCTACCATCCATCTCATGGGATTTCTCCAACCTCCAAAAATCCACTGCATTCAAACGCTTATCTGAAAGTAATCTCCGCTCGATAACTCAACCTGCTGAAGCCCTGCTCTGCAATAATCCTAATTGCCGCAACGAACAGCATAAAACAAAACTAAAGGAATTCTACGTAAATATCATAAATGCCCTACGGAGCTCGGGAAGAGACACGTTTAGACTCTCTAGAGGTAACCATCGAAACATACCTGGTTGGAATGACTTAGTTAAAGACCTCTATGCACACTCTCTAGAAATGTTCCTTCTTTGGAGGAACGATGGTAGCCAGAGAGAAGGTCCCCTTGCTCTTCAGATGAGACAAGCGAGAGCCCAGTTCAAACTTGCTCTCCATCAATGTCGTAGCAACGAAAATCAGCTACGAGCCGATGCATTGTCCAGAATCCATTGCAAGAATGTGGGGGGATCACTTTAGTACCATCCTAAATTATATAAATGACCAAGATACCCGAAATGAAGTGGATACTCTCATCAATGTCAATATGGATTATCAATATAGTGACCGTATCTCCCCGAGTGACGTGTGCGAGGCTATCAAGAAATTACCTAGTAACAAGGCACCCGGCTGCGATGGCCTTCCTGCCGAGGCTTTCAAATTCTGCCACCCTATAATTTATATCCTATTTTCTGCACTATTTAATGCCTGTATATTACACCAATATCTCCCTGAAACCCTGCTACTTGTCCACTTAATACATCTCATAAAAAACAAACTGAAGGATGCCAGTGACCCAGGAAACTACCGCCCCATCGCCATTACAACAATTTCATCAAAAATATTTGAATCTCTTCTCTTCAGTCGCCTTGCACCATTTCTCCACACCGCAGACAATCAATTTGGTTTTAAGACTAACCACTCGACTGACACCTGTATATATATTTTAAAGGAGTTATTGAATTTCTATATATCCTCGGCCTCCCCTGTCTACTTATGTTTTGTAGACGTGCAGAAGGCATTTGACAGAGTAAACTATCTGAAACTCTTTTTGAAACTACGCAAAAGGGGAACTCCTCTATATCTCATCGGTATATTATACTGTTGGTTCACAACACAACAGTTCTGTGTCAAATGGGCCAATGTCCTATCCCAGCAATTCGGCTCATCTAACGGTCTCAGGCAAGGAGGCATTCTCTCACCATATTTATTTAATGTTTACACAGACGATTTAAATACCAGACTGAATTCACTTCCCATTGGTTGTACGGTTAATGGCTTTACCATAAATAACCTTTGCTACGCTGACGATATGGTCCTCATCTCCCCCTCTGCCCAAGGCCTACAACGCCTTATCGACACCTGCAACGCATACGCTAATGAACATGACATAATCTATAATGAATCGAAGACACAGTGCATGTCTGTCCTTCCTAGATCGCTCCGTTTGGTAGAAGATCCACATATTTACCTTCAAAACCATCAGCTAGCATTTGTCAATGATTTTCCTTACCTAGGTCACATCATTACGAAATATTTAAAGGACACATCTGACATTGAAAACAGGCGACGTAAATTGTGTTGTCTAGGGAACATGGTAACGAGAAGATTTGCCTTCTGCCACCAAGATATCAAAAAACTCCTCTTTCAAACCTACTGCTATAATGTTTAAGGCTGCTCGCTATGGCCAAACTATACGTGAGAATCGATGAGACGTATCACAGTCATTCACAATGATATCCTAAGGCGCCTCACCAATACCCCGAGGCACCATTCAGCTTCAGCAATGTTTGTTGAAAATAGACTGGATAACCTAAAAACCATCATTCGTCGCTCTATAGTAAGTCTCACCTCCCGCCTACGATCTAGTGAAAATCCCCTAATTCAAAATGTGCTTGCAAGTGCAGCGAGAATAAAATCCAAAATGTGGGAAACCTGGAATACGGAAGCGCCAGTACAATGAATTGTATTCACTAATATTTGATAGTGTGGCTATGCCAAATCTTCATCACTAAATAACTTTGGTATGATACCCAGTATTGTTATGATAACGTGTTTTATTATGTTACATCTTTGTTGTCTGGATGTCCTGTATTTCCTTCACACCACCTGCTCAGTGCTCAGTGGCTAGATTTTTTTTTCCGTCCCCAGTGTTCTTTCATTATTCAAGCAATTTCTGTTCCAACATATTTATCATTGTCATCTCCATTTTTTTTTCTTTCTCCCTCTCTTTTTGTTTGCTGATATGTATGTTATCATCATTGTTAAGCGTTAATTCTATTGTGATTTTGTTACCCAGACCTTAGATCTCTGTGGTCAACCTGCTAATTGATGTTTAAATTATATCACTGATATTATTGCATATCTCATCTTTTTTTACCGATGTCAAAAAGTGTAGGATCACTGTACCCTTATTGTAACTCTGTATATGGCTTCTGCTGAAATAAAGATTATTATTATTATTATTATTATTATCATTATTATTATTATTATTATTATTATTATTATTATTATTATTATTACTTCTTCTTCTTCTTCCCAGCTTTATCCCTATTCGGGGTCGCCGTTTCTAATGAGTCTCTTTCATCTCTCTTTCTATTAATGAACTGGATAATATCGCACTGTACTCCACATCTCTGTAGAAAATTATTATTATTATTATTATTACTATTATTAGTAATTTGTGCACTATATCTTGGGGTGCAGTCACTAAGCGGTGTAACGGTGGTTGCTGTGGATACAGAGCTTCTGAACTAAATCACCATTACAAATTTTGTAAAGAGGGAGTCATCACTAAATCTTGCTCAACTTAAAGATCCTAGGCAGTTGCAGACATTCAGCCTGAAGACTATAATCCATTATGTTTCCATGTTGGAGCCCTTGAGGTTATAGGATATTGCTTTGCCAACTAGGGTTATAGCCTGGCGTGTAATAATAATAATACTACCAATAATAATAATTATAATAATAATAATAATAATAATAATAATAATAATAATAATAATAATAATAACAATAATAATAATAATAATAATAATGGTAGAATAAATGATCTGGAGCTGTGGCACCAATACAATATTCGTTGTGGATACAAAAAGCCACTAGAAGTATTACGACATTTTCTAATAGCATTTTTGAGTGCAGAAAAAAAAACTTGGCATCACGGGTATCAGTCCTATATATTCAAAATATTCAAGTTTAGTGCCATCTATGCATAACATGTTTTGAAGTGGTAGAATAGCACAAGATCAGCAAAACGTCAATCTTGAATTTGGAGATGTTCTGCTGCAACTCCAACTGATATCACACTTTTCTAATCCCTTTCGGATTTCTGTTCAGTCTGGGAAACAAGGTAAACAAGAGTAGCATCCTCAGCACACTATCTTATCTTTAATTCCAATATTTGTAACATCGCTTAAGATCAAAAACAGTATGGCAGACAAGTACCGTATTGTATAACTAAAACACAACTTAAAAACTATCAACATAGCCCAAATGCTTTGGTTAAGGAGCTGAGACGCTTTACAATTACATGGCAACGCTAAAACTAATTTAAATAAAAATACTACTGTCAAGCAAAGTTTTCATGAGATGCATTAGATCTAGAGGTAATACAATCTGCTGCAAACTAAAGTGGTAACAAATATCTAATTGATTCCATTTGTTGATATTCTGAAAAACATTCAATTTCTTCTCACTGGGTTAGAGACAAGGGGGAGCTGGTGTAACTAAACTCTTTTTTTTTTTAAGCTGGCATTAATGTACTAAGCTCAAAGTCAATTGCTCCTTGCTTCTGATTGGTTGGACCTGAATTTGTCCAAATTTATCACTTTTCTATAAACGCGATTATCATATAAATATAACAGTTGCTATTCTGAATGCGATATAAATACTAGTTAAATTAATTGGAAATAAGAACCTACATGTATATTTAGTGTGATTAACTATCAATTAATTTCGAATAAACATAGAAGCTGAAGTCCTGGAACAATGTACCAATTACAGAAATATAATTTTTTTTCAAGCATTAATTACATCATAATTATTACTTAAATAGATAACAGACTTTTATAGCAAATTTGGAAAATAATATAATGATGAAAAACATAAAAACATATAAGGATAAACAGATATGAATTGCATACGGTGTTACGTCAATTAGAGGGAACAGCGACTAAATTCACCCTTTAACACCACAAGATGCGTGTTTCTGTGAACGTTCTTGAGGCATGGTTTTACCTTTAGAAGATAACAGAGATTCTTTAAGTAACGGTGAAGAAGATATTAATATCAGTGGCCGGCTTCAGTAGGCTCACCAGGCAGAGCCGTAATATACTACTGAATGTACTAGGTATTTTTTTTTTTTTTAGGGGGGGAGGGCTGGGCTGTTCGAAACTTTAAAGGATTTTACAAAGGCCAAATTAAATGGGGACAGAATTGACAAATTCAACCTAAGGTATTTTAATGCAAATATGCTACAGAAAACAGTAGAACGGTAGCATGACAATAACAAAACAAACCGTTCAAGGTAATAATTTTTTCAACCAAATTCCATGAGCTTTGGTCATATAGTTTTTAAGTTATATGAATCACAAACACACAGACAGACATACAAACAAATACACGCCTATCAAAACATAACCCTCATGAGGAAGTTGGCAAACGGTAATAAATCATTAATGATGGCCTTTTAAAATCTGATGCGCCGAAAAGGTTATTCGATTTCTTTCAATAAAAACAAACTAAACAGCTGATGAAATTTATCCCAACTCACACAAACCAGTAGACAAATCATTAATTCAGCTATCGGCTTTCTCATATACCAAATTCACATGATTTACTGCCGCTAGATTTAAAGGTTTAAAGGTTTATAAGCCGCTCATGAATGGCATAGGCAAGGGACAGTGACTTTGCCCTATCAAGCAGGACAATGCCCTATAGACTAACCATATATACATATGATTAGCGTCCATGACACCTGTCCACCCAAGCCAGGACCAAGGAGGGCCAAGCAATGGCTGCTAATAGATAGACCTATAGGCTTCCCTAATGCCCCCATCCTTGGCTCACAAGGATAGTGAGGTAGCAGTGATCAAAGAAACTAACGAGTTTGGGTGGGACTCTATTATTATTATTATTATTATTATTATCATTATTATCATTATTACTAGCCAAGCTACAACCCTAGTTGGAAAAGGAAGATGCTATAAGCCCAGAGGCTCCAACAGGGAAAAATAGCCCAGTGAGGAAAGGATATAAGGAAATAAATGAAAGGTGAGAGCAAATTAACAATAAATCATTCTACAAACAGTAACAACGTCAAAACAGATGTCATATACAAACTACAAAAAGAATCATGTCAGCCTGTTCAACATAAAAACATTTGCTGCATCTTTGAACTTTTGAAGTTCTACTGATTCAACTACCCGATTAGGAAGATCATTCCAGTCTGGCTGGCGTTCACCAATCAGGGATGTTACCGCTAGGTGTCAGAGAGTAATCGGCGCTCACATTACTTTACAAGTGAAGGACTTCAAACAATCAGGCTGGAAGCTGTTGCATGAAAGCTGCAAATCAGCGGTTGATTTATCGTCAATACTTTTAGCTCTTTACACCTCAATGACATCTTACACACTGTGAAAATTTCAGAGGTTTTAAAGGCCGGTCATGAATGGCAGAGTCAAGGGACAGTGTCAATGCCCTGGCTAGGAGGACAATGTCCTAGAGACAGTTAAGAATATATCATCATAATGCTCATTATTATTATTATTATTATTATTATTATTATTATTATTATTATTATTATTGTTGTTGTTGTTGTTGTTGTTGTTGTAGTAGCAGTAGTAATAGTAGTAGTGGAGGTGGCAACTTCATCTGCGTTCTTATGGTTTCTGTTTTTCGTCACAACCATGAAACGTAGGGTCTAGACAAGTTAATTCTAATCCTAAAGAGGGGGTATTCAAAAGATATTCTCTCTCTCTCTCTCTCTCTCTCTCTCTCTCTCTCTCTCTCTCTCTCTCTCTCTCTCTCTCTCTCTCTCTCTCTCTCTCTCTCTCTCTCATTGTAAAAATTACTGTAACCACAATCATCATCAAAATTAAAAAGCAAATGTAGATTTCCGCTGGATACACCATTCAATATAGGCAATGCAATGCAGCACCACATATAAGAAAAAAACTTCTCTAGATCAATTCTATAACTCGGTCCAATAAAACTAGGAATTAGCGATAACGTAAGTTGAAATGAATCAATCGGCCTCGACCAAACAGAAAGCCAAATATTGAACTATATCTAGATTTATGATTTAAGAATTTGTGTTTGTGAAACACATCGTCCCAAACAGTGACAAATTCATGTTCGACTTGCTACCTCAATACATGACTTCAACTTTGTTCTGCATGTCGACTTCATTGTTGCAGCATTCATACTGAATGTGATATTTGTATTTTGAATAGTTAAAACGTTATTACAAATATTAATTATTGTTTTAACTTTTGACCTCTAATGACGACCTTAACCATGACCGTTTGATCTCAATCTTTACATTGACTTCACTCATGGAGTAAATACTCTAAAGTTATGGCCAAGGTTAAAATCCTATTTGACTTCTGACTTCTGTATATGACCTCAACATTGATTCTTCGATCCTACACATAGAATAATCAATACTCCTCCTCCTCTACGATGATATATAAAAATTCTGAAAAAAAAATAAAATTACGGTACTAGGAATACTTTAGCCGCCATAAGATGGCGAGTATATAAACATACTTGAAGACAGATTGGTCAATTAGTAAATGCTCCTAGGTAAACATTGGATCTTTCCATTCCATTGAAACGTAAAGTACTTGCTTTGATGACGATGAGTGGTCTTTAATGTCTTCAAGAGCACCTAAAAATTCTGAGATCCTAAATTAGAAAGATTCGTAAAAGGAACCTTGGATAACAATTATCTATATAGATCTGAACATAGGACACTAGTAAGATGAAATCATTAAAGAAAACAAATATTTAACGACATTATGAGCTATACTGTATATCATATCATATTCATTTTGTGCAATTTTTAGATACTCTCTTAGTTTGATCTGTAACATTGGAAAAGCTTAAAGATTAATGTGAAAAGGAACTTTTCAGCAACATCGGTAAATACATTAATGTAAGAAACAATTAATGAGGGATAACTTTATGTATATAGAAAAGAAAAGATTTAGTAATATCAAATGTAGTAAAAATAATAATACTAGAATAGAAACCTGATGCCAATCTACAAACAATAAGAGTAAGGCCAGGGGAAATATTTTTAGAACTCGATGAATGCTGCTGAATATTGAATAAATCTGCATCAAAGACGTCAAAAGCGAGGATATCAGCATCTAACTAAAGGTGGATACAAGTTACAATTAAAGTCGTGGATTTAAGTGAATTGTATTAATTCAGTTATAATAAGAAGCATGTGTGGAACCTTCTAAGATACACGGAAAGGTAAGCAGCACAAATTGCGGAAACCTGCATAAAGAAAATAATTATTGCATCTAAAAATAAAATGGTTAGTTTTATACCAAACTAGAACCACAGCACCAATCATCTATTCTGGGACAATTAACGATCCATTCATCTCCTTAATAAGATATTTAACTATTCCTATGATAATAAAAACACTTGAAATATTGGTATCCATAGATATCAAAATACTGGTCAGGTATTTGTTAAAAGGTTGACATATTTATTTTATTTTATTTATTTTTTTTTTTTCTTTTTGTGAGTACTGTGATGTACCAAGGTTTGTCTGCCACACACAAAAGTACCATTCAGTACTGCATTTAAGTAAAGAGAGTTATAAACAGAAAGAAAGATGGCTTAAAAGGAAAAGAATACTCTGCATGTAAGTAACTAAGATAAAGGGAAAGCTTATCACTGCCTCGCAATCTGCTGCACGGGAGTTCTAATTCTAGTCAAGCTGGATAGTTTCTAGTATTGTCTGCAACCTCATTGTAGTTGGGGAGTTGGGGGAGACTACCGGTTTACCAGCTGATTCATCAGCAGCCGTTCTAGCTGGTGTAAAAGCTGGGCTTAGGCACTGATTCTATCTGTATATGGTCGGTCTCTAGGATATTATCATGTCCGTTACCTCTACCAGTCATGAGCGACCTTCAAACTCTTAATGAAGATAAGAACAAGGAACAGGCAAGCCTCTGATAAATGCATTCGTACATATAAAAAGTGGTAAACTCAGCACCATCTAATAAAACATTAAAAAATAACAGTTGCTAAAATCCAGTCCTAAAATACGCCTAATAGGGCCTTCGGACATAACAAAACTCTTAGACCTGTCAAGAAGAATAACATAATACCTGCCACAATATTTTGCAGATGATCATGAATCTCACCAGATTCCTCCCACCCCCACAAAAAGGGGGGAAAATAATCTGCTGGTATTTGACTCGATTTGGGTTGAAGCTTGGGACAATAGGTCAAGGTAAAAAATGAAATACTGTACATTAGATAAAATAACCATAACTCTCCTAGGTTTTCTTGGTATCGCACGTGTTTCATACCCACTTATACACTGCAATGCTAATGCTATTGCTATTGCTCTCTCTCGCACTGATAATAGGAAGACCTGTTTAAAATTGCCATCGCATGTTACACGTTTATTGAATTTTTGTGTCATTGTTGCCCTCAACTGTTTGTATATATGATTGTTATCTTCCTAAATAAAGTTACTTATATTCACCTAGCCTCTCTATTAGTACCTGCAGGCTACCTTGCGATATTTATGATCCCGGAGTGATTAGCTCCCCACCGCCTTTTCGCCCTACAGTTTTCTAAAGCCGCCCACTGACCTTGACTCTTCGACCCACGGAACAAGGAAAAATATAATGCAGACCTTTAAAATGACCTGCGACTAATAAATTCATTGGTCAGCAAAATACTAAAAAAATTATTATCTTCTCCGTATAGTTTCGAGTTCTAAAGACAAAATAACATTACAATACTTTTGTAGATATACGAAATAAATAAGAAAATGTTACTTTCTAACTGACCTTGGTATTAGCTAGGTGAAAATATTCGAGGAAAAGTAAATACCAAACAACGTGGTTTTAAAGAATAATGAGAAGCATAATTCTTATTACCCAAAGCAATAACTGTCGACAGTTAATGTTGTCAATTAATAATGTTTTTTTTTTTTTATCTTTCTTCTCTTACTAATATCATTTCTTTTTTTTACCTTACATTTCTTCTCATATTCCTCTCTGTCTCTTGGTATTTTTTTTTTTGTTTTCACCTTCGTAATTCTCTCCTCTCCCATTTTTCCCCCAACTCTTTTTAATCTTTTTCTTTGTTCTCTTAGTCTTAAAATTCCACTTTTCTTTTAGGGTCGTGTCGTAATAATTCTCTCTTTTCGTCTTCTTAACAACATCTTCACTTCCTCCTCCTTTTCTTCTTCATCATCTGCTTCCTCTCCTCCTCCTCCTCCTCCTCCTCCTCCTCCTCCTCCTCCTCCTCCTACTCCTCTTCACTTTTCTCCTCCTCCTTCTCCTCACATTTCTCCTCTTCCTTTTCTTCCTCCTCCTACTTCTCTTCTACCTCCTCTCCTCTTCCTTCTCATCCTCCTCCTCCTTAAAATTCTTTCCCACTGCAAGATCCAGAGAACAGTCATTAACCCTAATGAAAAGGAAGAATATTTACACATAAAGACATTGAATTTATGACAAAATGTTCCTCGCCAGCAGAGGCATAAATTAATGGACATGGGTACATAACTGGCGGTCTGCACAAATCCCCCAATAATATAGAGGAGAAACCAAGAATGATTGCATAAGAAGCGAGAGAAGGGAGGGGTTAGGTTGGTTTGGTGATGAATGAGCTATTCATTTCGCAATATTTGTAATAAAATAAAATTCAAAAACTCACTGTGGGGAATGTCATATACCAATTTTTCAATTAAAATTTATAATAATGATAATAATAATAATAATAATAATAATAATAATAATAATAATAATAATAATAATAAAGATTAACGCAATAGTAATAAAAAACCCAGATAAGCATTAATAACGTATAACGTATAAACAGTGGCAACACCAGCAACCATTTAAAAGATTTAAGACGATTACTAAATTAGCAAAGCAAACAACACAAATGGAAAATCGCAAAAGAAAAAAAGAGAAAAGAAAAAAGCATAACTATGATACCGAGGACAATTTCCAGACAAAGGAATAACGAAAGCAAAAGAAAGCAGAAACGTCTTCATACCCAGAAATCTGACATGAAAAGTCGGAGAAAATATTCTCCCAAACAAATAAATATATGAAAAAAAAAAAAAAAAAAAAAAAAAAAAACATATGTTGGTGCAATCGACAATTTCGTGACTGCAAACAATTCACGTCATTATTCTCGTGTCATTGTGACACTCCGGCATAGGATATCTAACACGAAATCCTATTCCCCCTCTCCCCCTTATCCTTCTCCTCCTCCCTCCTTCTGCTCCTTATCCTCCGCCTCCTCTCCTCTTTCTTCTCCTACTTCTTCTCCTCTTCCTCCTTCTCCTCTTCTTTCTTCTGCCCCTTACCCTTCTCTTTTTCCTCCTCTTCCTTCTCCTCCTCTTTCTCAGACCACTCCCCATCCTACTCCTTCTCTCCTCCTTTTCCTCCTCCTTCTTCTACCCTTCCCATTCTCCTCTTTTTCCTCCTCCCCTCCTTCTCACCTCCTTCACCTGCCTCTCCCCTCCTACCCTTTTTCTCCTCTTCCTCTCAATCTCTCTTTCTCAACCACTCCGTCCTCCCATCTTTCTCCTTTCTCTCACTCCTTACCATCCACCCATCAGACAATAGTAATACTATGGAAATTATTTTCCTACGTGTTTATTTTATATCAGCTGACTACAACAGAAAACGTCCCTTTGATGTACTATACTTTTTATACGTGAAAATCCTGTTTTGACATTTCCACGCATCCTGATATTTGTTTTGCAATCTAGTGACAGCATTGGCATTCTAATATTGTTTATTAAATAACTTATACTTTCATGAATTATTTCACGTTTCTTTCCATGTAATGTATATTTACCAAAAATTGTATTTTCTCGCTGGAGTGATCTGGTTGTCAGATTTCAATCTGGTAAGATAATTTTCTCTTGCAAGTAACATTAACTATAGTTTCTGAAACTTGCGAGAGTAAACATTCAACATTTACCTTTTTTTATCTGATGGTTCTCATTATTATTATTATTATTATTATTATTATTATTATTATTATTATTGTTGTTGTTGTTGTTTTTGTTGTTGTTGTTGTTGTTGTTGTTGTTCTTGTTGTTGTTAGCTAAGCTACAACCCTAGTTGGAAATGCAGGATGCTATACTGTAAGCCCAATGGCTCCAATAGTCAAAAATAGCCCAGAACGAAAGGAAATAAGGAAATAAATAATCAACAAGAAAATTCATCAAATATTGAAATAAAAGCTAAAAGAAAAGTTATAAACAATCAAAATAAAATATAAAAACAACAGGAACAACATAAAAATATATCTTTCATTTATAAACTATAAAAAACTTCAAAAAAACAAGAGGAAGATTAATAACTTTTCGACACCTCTAAAATATCACTATCAGCTGGAAGGGTATATTCAAATTTTCTTATTCTATGAATCTAAAAATAGCATTTTTTAAATTTCCAATCTTTTTCAGTTGTTACTGGTAACTGAAGTTTATTTCTTTTGGTCGTTTCTTTTTACTGCACTGTTGTTACTGACAACTATGGATTTATCAACAGTAAATTCCATTCCAAAATTATTGTGGATCATAAAACGTATTTGTGTTTGGACAATAAAGTACTGACTGGCAGCTATTATTATGTCTAGTTGAAAAGCATTCGTGTGCAGCTTCATAAGTCAATGTAAGTAAACATGCGAGTGTTACTTTTACAAGTACCGAGCAAATGTCAAGATCAGAATGAGGAAATAAAATATTGCTAAAAAATATTAAAAAGAAAATATGACGATGAATAGAAAACTATTACAAATCTTCTAAGTCCACGGGACATTTGACTCAATGTATTATTTGAAAAAAAAAAAAAATAAATAAATAAATAAATCTGTGTTGTGTAAAAGTTGATCCATATTGACAATTTGGTTATGAAGTGGGTCAAAACACGTTAGCAGATGTTTAAAACTTGTGTACGCTACCCGTCAAAAAATCAATTTTTGGCTGAGATAGCCATGTCGTGCTGATGGAAGGTCCCTTCGGCAACGTCCTACTGTATAATATTTCTGCGAGTGATATTACAAGAGAATTACCGTCAGGTATCACGGGGTTCTAACCCCTTAACGACTATCCGAAGATATCGTGTATAATCAGGGACGTATCCGTGGATAACCATAGATATCTGCACCCCCAACAGACTTTACCCAGTCTAGTCAACTAGAGGGAAAGATAGTTATGTACACAAACGCACGCACACACACACACACACACACACTCACTTTCACCAGAGTATGATTACCCTCTCTAAATCCACCATGCCCTAGGGACGGAAAGAGCTGAATGTTACTGGATATTTTATATATATATATATATATATATATATATATATATATATATATATATATATATATATATATATGTATGTATATATATATATATATATATATATATATATATATATATATATATATATGTATGTATACATATATATATGTATATATATGTGTGTGGCCAGACACACACAGAGGTGATCTGCCGGACTGGGATTCGAGTTTTGCTCAGGCTTGATAGTTTCTTGTAGTGCCTGCAACCTCACTATCCTTGTGAGCTAAGGATGGGTATTTTGGGTAGAGCCTATATGTCTACCAGCCGAGTCAACGGCAACCATTGCCGGGTCCTCCGTGGTCCTAGCTTGAGTGGAGAGATGTCTTGGGCACTGATCATAAATACAGTATATTTAGTCAGTCTCTAAGACTTTGGTAAGGGTAGAAGAGACTCTTGAGCTATAGTAAGCAGCTCTTCTAGGAGAAGGACACTCCAAAATTAAACTATTGTTCTCTAGTCTTGGGTAGTGCCATAGCCTCTGTACCATGGTCTTCCACTGTCTTGGGTTAGAGTTCTCTTGCTTGAGGGTACACTATTCTATATTATAATTATTTTTTTTCTTCCTCTTGTTTTTTTTAAATGGTGTGTTGTGCAGGCTTAATAGAATGGCCATGAATACCTGGTGGTTTATCAAGAGGTTGTCTTTTCCTTTTCTGATTCTTTTTTCTTCTCAAAACCTTTCTTACTGTCCTCCCTTCAGTTCAAGTGGTTATCCTGGAGGGTATTTAGCCTTGCATGGTGTATCGGCTCTTCCATGTTGACCAGTTTTTCCGACTTTTTACTATAGTCTATGGGTATCATCAATCACTTTATTTATAATTCTGCACATATTGTTTTTGTTATAATTCTTGTTAATCTAGTTTTTAAGTATGATGTACCAACCGTGTGGCACACAATTGTACATAATTATGTTGTATATATTATGCTTGTATCTGCGCTCTTCCCTCGCACTAAAAAGAACCTGAATGATCATGTCTCCGTTTTGCTCTGTAACATTGTCTGTCTCTCGAACAGGTCATGTCCTGTTGCCTTGAGGTTTTGTATATAAAGAAGAGTGTTCCTTAATAAAACTCAGTTGATTGCATCCTGCCTTTGAGTTCACAACTCCTCTCTCGGCCCGTCACAATGATGTCTCTTTTTCATTTCTATTAATTCTTATGCTGGCTGGAGACATTGAGTGAAATCCTGGACCAGTACGTCCTAGATTTCGTCAATGTCGTCTTCTGTATTGCAATATTCGTGGTCTTCATGCAAATATCCAAGACCTTACAGTTGCGTCCAGACAGTATATTATTCTTTTGTGCTCGGAAACTTTGGTTTCTAATATGAGACACTCAGCTGAGCTCCTTATAACTGGTTTTAAGAAGCTAATAAGGTTCAAACGTGATGCCATCCCTAGGGCCAGTGGAATGGCAGTGTATATTAGGACCAAGTACCCTGCTTCTCATAAGTTCTGCTACCAATATGTCCATGAGCCATACCAGATATTGGTACCACCTGGGGTGGCAAAATGTCACTGTGTTTTCTTGAAAGGTATATATCCCTAGATGAAAAAAAAGTTTGAAGCCAAGCTTGAAGGAATAGCTTAGTGATAGTAATCACCTCTTGAAGATCTACGAATGGTCCCAATAGGGGATCCTAAATTTTGGGGTAGGGGAAATTTAAATTGCAATATCTTTTGAAGTAAAGGTCCAATTGCTACGTATGACCACTCAAAATATATGGAGTTTTATGTTCTACATAATTATATATCATATTTGCCCATATGCTAATGAAGTAGGTCCCTAGAGGTCAAAAGGTCATACGATTTTACCCTTGCCCAAAATCAGTAGCTCTGTTCAAAAAATCACCCCAGATACTGAACCAATGAGAATTGCTCCTCTGAAATAGGCTCAGATTGGAGATAATAAGTGTCCAAATCCATCTTATGTCTAGAAATGTTAAATTTATTTGTATTTGAGGTATGACACTTAACGATATTTGACACATTTTTCTTAAAAATCCCATTTTTTAGCCAGAGAAGAAACAAAATTAAATTACTCAATATTCTGATCATTTAGTATGCATGTTTTGCTGAAATCTGTTTTTAACCATTAAAATATTGCAACATGCATATACTAGGTTACATTTTGTCAGGTTTACAAGGGACAAAGTCATTTGACAGCCCTTTAACCCATTTAAAACTGGTACCCGTTCCAATTCTCTAAAATAACTTCTAAACAGATTACAATGTATTGAGATAGAGCACTGTACATTTTACATTATGATAAGGTCATAGGGTCTTAGCATTATTTAGGATTGAATACAACTAAGTGTCTAATTTCATTTTTCATTTCCAGGCTATCATGGAGAGTTCCGCTGATCTAGACCAAGTACTGTTGCCGTGCAAGTTAACACCCAATTCCTGTATCTTTGAATGCGACGATACTGACCTTGAGTTGAATTCACCCCATGATCGTGCATCATGGGAACGGCTCCTAAAAGCAGCTGAGATTCGGAAGCATGCCGGAATTCTTAGGATTGCTGCCACTGCCAGAGATGATGAAGTACCACAAGTCCTGTATCACAGGGATGCAGGAATAAGTTCGTTAAGAAACGTGACCTGGATGCTATTGAAAAAGCAGCATCTGAAGGGAAGCCAGGGAGTCGGGTACAGAAAGCACTTAACCGGAGGAATTCATCTGCAAGCCTAACACCATCATCATCATCACGTGTATATGAACCTGTTTGCATTTTCTGTCTGGAAAGTAGTAAATATCTCACAAAGACCAAGACAAGAGAGCCTTTGGTTCAATGTGTAGAACTTCGTTCTGACCAGACAGTTAGGCAAGCAGCAACTGACAAAAGTGATCAGAGAATGATAGCGATTATGTCGCAAGACCTATTTGCAGCTGAGGGCCACTACCATCGTTCTTGCTACCGTAGGTATAACAAACCAAGTTCTCATTCCTCTTCTGAAGGTCGTGCTGCTCCTGTGGCATCGGACCCAAACGAGGAGTATGCCTAGACTGAAGAAATTTGTTATAGTGGACTATTTAAATACATTAGGGGTGTTATATTTGAGAAGCCTAAAGTGATAAGAATGACTGAAATATGTAAATACCTGCTTGATCTGTTTGTAGAATCTGGTGTAGGCCTAGAGGATGTTAAAGTCTCAACTAAAAAGCAAATCCGTAGAAAGATTGAGGGAGAGTTTGGGGAGAGTATTTGTGTAATACCAGATGAGATGGGCAAATTGCTGGTGTATCCAGATAACCTTTCCCTTTCTCAGCTTGTCATAGAAAACGAAAAACTTACAGAGGAACTCCTAGCTACTAAGCAGAACACCTCAAATGTACATGTCATGATGCGAAAATTGTCCACTATCCTGAGAAATGATGTCAAACAGCATGATGTCAAAATGCCATGGGCCCCAGTACCAGAGGAGATGAAAGATGAAGCAGCCTTTAGATTTCTTTTGACAGGTGCATCGGACGCCGCAGCTCCTGTATCGGATTGATTACAAAGGCTCATTGAATCAGTTGGGCAAGACCTTGTGTATGGTATAACATGTGCAAAGGTAATACCTCTTAAACACATCATCCTGCCATATGCTGTCAAATCCCTAACATGCTGTGTTGAGGTCATTCGCTTCTTAAACCTAAGTGGACATGGTGTTTCTTACTCAAAACTTGAAAAGATTGACACAGCTCAGTATATTCATAAGATATTTGATGAACGTAGGATGTTTTGCCATACCAAGAGTTATCTAGCCTAACGTTCAAGTGACATTAGCATATGACAACATCGATAGGAGGGAGGAGACACTGAGCGGAGGAGGGACATCACACCAAGTTAACGGCATCATTGCACAGCCCAGGGTGTCTGGATCACAATCCCTCATGCTGCATCAAATAAATGAAGAGAAGCGAAAACATCGGACCTTAGAGATTGATGAAAGGCTTCCTTCCATCTACATGGCTGGAAAGCGTGTTGGACCTCCTCTTCGTGGTTATGAGGAAATGGATGACCAGACAATGAATCCTGAAGTGGAAAAGAAAACTGCTTTGGTTGCTCACTCGTGCACGTTGTGCTTCAAACCAAACTGTAGGGAGCTGGACAGGCTTCAACATTCAAGTCCGTGATGAAGTAGAGATCACCCCTGATGAAGTTGGTTATCTACCCACAATAAATGCCCCTGCCACTGAGCTGTCTACTGTCCACGATGTGTTGTGCCAGTCTCAACTAATCAGAAGATCATTAGGTCTTAGTAGCATTATCGCTGTGTTTGAGCAAGTACTATATGCCAAAGCAACTGAAATAATTTGGAAGCAGAGAGATACATAATTCAGAAGTTGTTCCTCGAATTGGCATATTTCACACCCTCTGTACACTATTAAGCATCACTGGTAAACGATTCCAAGATGCTGGGTTGAGAGATCTTTGCATTGAATCAGATGTCATTACTGAAGGGTCAGTAAAAAACCTACTTTTGGGAAAACAGTACAATCGCTCAGTTAGGTTCCACAAACTATTGTATGAAGCTCTGCATCGTCTTGTCTGGAAAGGGTTCTTAGAGATACATGGAGAAGATGAAATTGCCATTCGAAACTTGGTCAACATATTTTTCCAAGATATATGCCAGGAGACCTTCACAGAGACACTGACCACCCAAGCCTTTGTGTCACTGGCTGAACGTTTTGAGGCATACAAAGAGAGTCTGCACCAGGATCAAAGGGTTCTAGCATCATTTTGGATGTCGTACTTGTACATGGTAGACATCATGTTGAACTTGCTGCAAGCTTCTACAGAAGGAAATTGGTGTCTCCATCTGTCTGCTATCAAAAACATAATACCATGGTCTTTTGCATATAATAAGCACAACTATGTCCGGCATCTTAGCACATATCAAGCAGAGATAACAAACCTGTCAACAGCGCACCCAGATGCCCTGGAGCACCTCCGGAACGGAAGGTTTTCCATTCAAATTGGACCTGCCAATCTATTTGGAAGGATTCCTGTGGATCAGGCCATTGAGGAAACAGTGAATAAAGACACCCAGACACCAGGAGGGACAAAAGGTTTCAGCCTCAGGCCAAGTGCAGTACACAGATACTACCTAACTGCAAAGTACAAAAGTTCATTTCTTGGTTTAATGAAAATTCCACTGAGGAGTAGCCAACCATTTTGCCACCCTGATCTCACTGCATCAGGGATGAAAAACGATGAAAGGGCAGTATCAATGTTGATCAGCATGTTGGATGAAAACTGGACAAATCCATTCGGTGTCTCCTTTGAGCTAATCAGCCTCTCCACAGGAATGATCGCTCCTGACAACATTGCAAAAGATCTTTTAGGGGCCAAGGTTAAGGGAACTAAAGCATTTAAAGAATTTTACAATGAAAGGCTTGATATCAGCGCCACCAAGAGTTTTTTTGGCCCACTAAAGAAACTGAAACTGAAAACATTCAGTGATATCAAAATGAAGAGTTCTGTGAAAACAGAGGGACGGAGTGTCATCATAGCTGCTGACTGAAACATGTTTGCAAAAATGACGCTCATTGGACAGACCAGAAAGCTGGACATGAGGAATGTGTTGTCCTATCGTCTTGGTCCTATACCTCTGCCATTAGCAAACCCTGAAGGCACCTTACAAAAGACCAATAAGGCACAGCTCTCCAAACATCTGAGAAAGAATATTTCACCAGCCGATACCATCCCGTCTAATTCAGCTTGCATCATTGATGGAATGGCCATTGTACAGAAAATAATGGCCAACACCAAAAATGTCTCTTTTGGAGAAGCTTCCAAGTCCATCTTCTCTGCGATCCTGAGGGAGGGGAGAGTTAACTGCCAAATTGATGTTGTCGTCAACGTATACAAAGAAATCTCCATTAAGAATGCTGAGCGGGTGAAAAGAGGGTCTGAGGGTGCTATGACTTTTGGTAAGATTGTATCTGGCCACAGTTTGAAGCAGTAGAAGAATTTTCTACATAATGGAAACAACAAGACCAAACTGATTGAGTTTCTTGTTGATGAATGGAGCAATGATCAAAGTCTATTTGAAAGGCTGGACCAGGAAGAGCTTTTTCTAAGACATGGAGATGAATGCATACGAGTTTCAAAAGACTCAGTCTCCGACATTCAAGAACTACAGTGTAGTCAGGAGGAGGCAGACACCTGGCTACTTCTACATGCAGAGCACTGTGGCAGGTCTGGTCTGGCAGCTGTTGTCCTCGTATCACCAGAAACTGATGTCTTTATTTTGGCTATGACTTTTACACCAAAGTTAGCATGCCATGTATATTTCAAAGTGTGCTCAAAGATGCGTACTGAATATATAGACGTTAAGAAGGCTTCAGATCTTCTCGGTCTCCAAAAATGTGCCTGCCTTCTTGGTCTCCACTCATTCACAGGTTGTGACACTGTTAGCAGCTTTGCCAGCAAGGGCAAAGTCTCAGCTCTCCGTCTTCTAAATGATAAAGACCCTGCATTCATTAGGCCAATCATGGGACCTATCGAACTAAGCATCAAACAACAGGAGGGACTAACATATTCCCTTTATAATGCCAGGACAACAATTAACAGCATAAATGAGTTGTGTTTCTCAATTTTTTATTCGAAGAAAGGCGAGGCTGAGTCTTGGCAACTGCCACCATGTGCATCTTCCTTGCTCAGTCACTGCAAGAGAGCCAACTATCAGTGAGCCATCTGGAGAAGAAGTTTGGAAAGGAATCAGGATATTCCTTCTCCAGTTGGCCATGGGTGGAAGGTAGATGAAGGAGAGTTAGTGATTGACTGGGGCGACGCACCACCTGCCCCTGAGGCTGTCATGGAGTTGATCGCCTGAAACTGTTAAAAGCAGTGTTTGGAGGAATGTTGTTTTTGCCTACAGAACAGAATGAGGTGTACATACCTTTGCAAGTTGCAGACATGTAGCAACATGGAGGAAGAAGAGGAGGAGGATTAGGGGACTATTGAATTTGAAGGCTCATCTGATGATGACGACACTGATGAAGAATGAGATAAAAAAGTTTTCTGATTCAAAGAGGCCGAAAAATATCCAGGGGAGCATGACTTTAGGGTAGGAGATAAGTAGGCCTACAAATGCAGAACAATTGTTTGCAAGTATCAACAATTTTGTATTTGTTGAAAGATGGTTTACCATATTTTTATGTTTTGTTCTGTCAGATAGAAGTAACATGCATTTCCAAAGTTAAGTGGTGTATGTGCTTGACCTTGACTCCAGGGCATTGACGTTTAAATGTCAAAACAGTCCTAATTGAAATATTTGCCCTTGGTGGGGAAAATCTGTTTGTAAAATTGCATGAACGAGCAATAATTTGTCATCTTTATGTTTGCAGGTGTTTCACTAAAAAAATAGCATTTTTCTAAATATGTGTCTAATACCATTAAGTACCATACCTCAGTTACAAATAAATATAACACTTTTTGGCATAAAATGGAGTTGGGCACTTATTATCTCCTATCTAAGCTCATTTCAGTGGAAAAATTCCTATTGGTGCATTAGCTTCGGAGATTTTTTGAACTGAAGTACAGATTTTATGTAAGGACAAAATCGTGTGACCTTTTGACTACTAGTGACCTAATTTATTGGCATATTGGAAAAAATATATACATAATTTTGTAGAACATAAAATTCCCAACATTTTGAGTGGTAACTTGCTGATATTGGACCATTACTTAAAAAGATATTGTAATTTACATTTCCCCTACCCCAAAATTTGGATCCCATATTGCGACCATTCGTAGATCTTCATGAGGTGATTACTAGCACTAAGCTACTCCTCCAAGCTTATCTTCAAACTTTTTTTTTCATCTATGGATATATACCTTAAAAGAAAAAACTGACATTTTGTCACCCCAGGTGGTACCAATCCATACAATTCTTGGGTCTGGCTCATCGACTAATATGGATGTCATGAGATTCAGGTAATAAAAGTTTGTGGCAGCCATAACAACTTTTATTAGTGTTCGATCTACCGGAATCCAGACATGGATGATTCTATCTTCGATTGTCTTCTTACCAATATGGCTAAAATACAAGAAGATGATAGAAAGGCTTCTTTTGTCTTTGTTGGTGATTTTAATGCTCGCCATAGTGAGTGGTTAAGTTCTATCTCTCCTACCGAACGTCATGGCTTAAGAGCTTTAGACTTTGCCTCTGAATCAGGCTGTGAGCAAATCATAAATGAATCTACACACAGGTCTGGTAATTGCTTGGACCTCGTATACACTGACTCCCCTGACGTTATAACTAGTAAGGCTGGTTCGCCAGTCGGGACATCTGATCATGCCTTGATTTCATCAATAGAGAAGACTGAGCAGCCTGCCCCTGATAAATCATACTCTTGTAAAATTTATATGAAATCCTAAGCAGACTGGAACGGGATTTTGCATGATCTTTTGTGCTTGAATTGGTAACAATTATATAGTAGTGTAGATCCTGTTATCCCTTTAAATGAGAATCTAGTCAACATAATTGATAGGCGTATCCCTTCTCGTGTCCTATGGTATCGATGGAAGGACAAACCGTGGTTCAATGATGATTGTAGACGTGCTTATTTGGAGAAGCAGGAGACCTATCATCTTTGGAAGGGTAACAGATCAGATTTGACCTGGAACAACTATACTCAGCTTCAAGCTTTTTCTCAGAGAGTTTATGCCTCAACTGAAAAGGAGTACAATTTAACCATAAAAGAAACCCTTTCTGGTACAACTCAGGAACATAAATGGTGGTCTACCCTTAAATCTGCACTCTTTGTTGTAGATGCAACAGTTCCTCCTTTACTTAAACCAGATGGCTCAGTCACTTACTGTCCAAAGGAAAAGGCAACCCTTTTGGCTGATGTTTTTGACAGTAAACAGAGTAATGAAAAACTTGAACTTCCTCATTCCAGTTTTTCTGAGGCTAAACTACCTTGGTTAGCTTTTCGATCTCGTGAGATTAAAGCTCTGTTGATGGACCTTGATGCTTATGGAGGTGTAGACCCAAATGGTATTTTTCCTTTGTTTTTTATAAAGACAGCAGATTTCTTAGCTCCAAAGTTATCTGTTATTTTGCACAAGTTAGGAAGAAGAGGAGCTTTTAGCACTTGTTAGAGAATTGGTAATCTTACTCCTCTATGTAAATGTGTTTGTGGTAGCTCAAGCCCACTGATTACCGCCCAAATTCCATATCTACTATACTATCTAAAGTTTTTGAATGTCTTCTGGCAAAACTTTTTAATAGGTTTGCTGAAGATCATTATCTATTTCCTAGTTTGCAATTTGGTTTTCGTAAAGACCTTGAAGCATGTGATGCCCTTCTTACAATCTCCAATGCAATACAGAAATCCCTTGATTGGGGTCAGTTCGTATGATTGGCCTTGATTTTAGTGCTGCCTTTGGCCGTGTTAATCATGAGGCCCTTGTTTTCAAACTCAAACAGTTGGTAGTGGGTAGGTCGTTTCTTAGCATTATTATTGAGTTTTTAAGTAATAGATCTCAAAGAGTTGTTGTTGATGGGCACCATAGTCACTGAGTATAGGAATATGATATCCGGTATTCCACAGAGTAGTGTTCTTGGCTCATTACTTTTCATACTATATACACATGACATGTGGTTTGGCCTAGAAAACAAGCTTGTTGCATATGCAGATGATGCTACTCTCTCTGCATCAATTCCATCCCCTGAATGTAGATCTGGGGATGGTGAATCCTTTAATAGAGATCTAGCTGAAATTAGTGCATGGTGCAAATTATGGGGTATAAATTTGAATCCTAACAAAACTCAAAGTATGATTGTAAGTAGGTCAAGGACGGTGGCTCCTCAACATCAGGACCTCAGTATTGATAATTTTTATCTAAATTTATATGACTCTTTTAAAATTTTAGGTGTGATTCTCGACAGCAAATTTACTTTTGAGAAACACATTAGGTCTGTGTCTTGCACAAAAAATTGGCTTATTGAGAAAGTCTTACAAGATTTTCGGTGATCAGTCTATTCTGAAGAAGTGTTTTAATTCTTTTATTCTACCTTGTTTTGAGTATTGTTCTCCTGTCTGGTGTTCAACTGCTGATTCTCATCTTCATTTGTTGGACAGAAACTTATGGTCTATTAAATTTCTTATTCCTGATCTAGATATTAATCTTTGGCACCGTCGTTCAATTAGTTCATTATGCATGTTGCATAAGATTTTTCATAACTCTGACCATCCATTACATTCAGAACTCCCTGGACAATTCTATCATGTTCGTAATACTAGGCAGGCAGTTAATTCTAATAGCCAGGCCTTCTCCATCATGAGGCTCAATACTACACAGTATTCTAGAAGTTTTATTCCAGCTGTTACCAAGTTGTGGAGTGATCTTCCTAATCGGGTAGTTGAATCAGTAGAACTTCAAAAGTTCAAAGTTGGAGCAAATGTTTTTATGTTGACCAGGCTGACATGAGTCTTTTTATAGTTTATATATGACATATCTGTTTTTTACGTTGTTAATAGTTTATAGAGGACATATCTGTTTTTGACGTTGTTAATAGTTTATAGAGGACATATCTGTTTGACGTTGTTACTGTTTCTAGAATGATTTATTGTTAATTTATTCTCATCATTTATTTATTTCCTTATTTCTTTTCCTCACTGGGTTATTTTTCCCTATTGGAGCCCTTGGGCTTGTAGCATCTTGCTTTTCCAACTAGGGTTGTGGCTTGGCTAGTAATAATAATAATAATAATAATAATAATAATAATAATAATAATAATAATAATAATAACTGTCACTGTCAATTGCCTCTGCCATTCACGAGTGACATTTAAAACACACCATTTACGGTCTATAATCACCTAATTTCAGTGAAGTTCCGCATTATCTCAAGGAATCAAAATGATTTCCCATGTATGAGGTAGACTTTCCAAAATATATTCTAACATCAGATGTCATATTCCAAACGAGTACTATCTTCAACACCTCCAATCTTTATTCGGAATTTTACATCTATTAGCATCATCATCTCCTTCTTCTTCCCCATCGTTATCCCTACATTAAGGGGCCGGTTATCTGATGTGCCCTCTACATTGCCTTCTATTAAAGGCATTCACCTCCACCAAACCTCTTCCCTCCATATTATCCTTTAATCTATCTCACCATCTAATTCTCTGCCTCCCTCTTGATCTTCTCTCCCTAACCCCTACTGTATTCGTATCACCCTGTTTGGATAAGGAATGCGGATACAAAGGATATTTGGTTAAATTAATTCCGAAATCTTATCCTTGAAGAACGCTACACAATTTCCATGGCAAACCTAGATTTCTTTTCAATGGAACACCGTTGAAAATAGATCTCTTATGATAACACTGATTAGGGATAGGCTAAATTAAGAGCATCCATGAGATTACTACCTCTTCAATCATATTCCTGAAGTTTGAATTATGTTCTCGGTATGCTTCTTGTGAGATTAAGCATACTTTTATCTGTAAGACACTAAATGCGTGAGTATTTGAAACCTATTTGTAATCGGAACTCAGTTAATTAATATAGAAAGTTCGCTTTCAAAAGAAGTTTAATTTTAACAGTGGATTGACTTCATAAGTCTTACTTCATCGGATGTCTCATTTAAAGAGGTTATACTCAGCCAAAGGGCAAATTTCTGAAGTAACCCACGCACAATGCTTTGGTTTATCATCCTTTCGTACAGATCACAACCTTTTATCAAAGTAAAGAAGCCGAAGCATCTCACATTTAGTCTATAATTTGACTTCTATTCTCAACAAATGTAGAGTTAAAATACTTGAAGAAGCTTGGTGTTATACAAACATCATGATTCTTTTTAAATGCATCGTTAAAATCAAATGAAATCTTCATTACCTTAAGAAAACTCAAGAAAGAATTAAATTTCCAATGTGGTAGTTTGCATAATAATGAAAATTATATTTAAGAACGAGTGTGTTGAAGACAAAATGACAATTGTTACCTAAATAATTTCCACCTCCCTATGAGATAAAGAGCAACGTGCCTGTCTATATATTTATGTACATCATCACATACATATACCAAAGGCACTTCCCCCAATTTTGGGGGGTAGCCGACAACAACAAGAAACAAAACAAAAAAGGGGACCTCTACTCTCTACGTTCCTCCAGCCTAACCAGGGACTCAGCCGAGTTCAGCTGGTACTGCTAGGGTGCCACAGCCCAACATCCCACATTTCCACCACAGATGAAGCTTCATACTGCTGAGTCCCCTACTGCTGCTACCTCCGCGGTCATCTAAGGCACCGGAGGAAGCAGCAGGGCCTACCGGAACTGCGTCACAATCGCTCGCCATTCATTCCTATTTCTAGCACGCTCTCTTGCCTCTCTCACATCTATCCTCCTATCACCCACAGCTTTCTTCACACCATCCATCCACCCAAACCTTGGCCTTCCTCTTGTACTTCTCCCATCAACTCTTGCATTCATCACCTTCTTTAGCAGACAGCCATTTTCCATTCTCTCAACATGGCCAAACCACCTCAACACATTCATATCCACTCTAGCCGCTAACTCATTTCTTACACCCATTCTCACCCTCACCACTTCGTTCCTAACCCTATCTACTCGAGATATACCGGCCATACTCCTCAGACACTTCATCTCAAACACATTCAATTTCTGTCTCTCCATCACTTTCATTCCCCACAACTCCGATCCATACATCACAGTTGGTACAATCACTTTCTCATATAGAACTCTCTTTACATTCATGCCCAACCCTCTATTTTTTACTACTCCCTTAACTACCCCCAACACTTTGCAACGTTCATTCACTCTCTGACGTACATCTGCTTCCACTCCACCATTTGCTGCAACAACAGACCCCAAGTACTTAAACTGATCCACCTCCTCAAGTAACTCTCCATTCAACATGATATTCAACCTTGCACCACCTTCCCTTCTCGTACATCTCATAACCTTACTCTTACCCACATTAACTCTCAACTTCCTTCTCTCACACACCCTTCCAAATTCTGTCACTAGTCGGCAAAGCTTCTCTTCTGTGTCTGCTACCAGTACAGTATCATCCGCAAACAACAACTGATTTACCTCCCATTCATGATCATTCTCGCCTGCCAGTTTTAATCCTCGTCCAAGCACTCGAGCATTCACCTCTCTCACCACTCCATCAACATACAAGTTAAACAACCACGGCGACATCACACATCCCTGTCTCAGCCCCACTCTCACCGGAAACCAATCGCTCACTTCATTTCCTATTCTAACACATGCTTTACTACCTTTGTAGAAACTTTTCAGTGCTTGCAACAACCTTCCACCAACTCCATATAACCTCATCACATTCCACATTGCTTCCCTATCAACTCTATCATATGCTTTCTCCAGATCCATAAACGCAACATACACCTCCTTACCTTTTGCTAAATATTTCTCGCATATCTGCCTAACTGTAAAAATCTGATTCATACAACCCCTACCTCTTCTAAAACCACCCTGTACTTCCAAGATTGCATTCTCTGTTTTATCCTTAATCCTATTAATCAGTACTCTACCATACACTTTTCCAACTACACTCAACAAACTAATACCTCTTGAATTACAACACTCATGCACATCTCCCTTACCCTTATATAGTGGTACAATACATGCACAAACCCAATCTACTGGTACCATTGACAACACAAAACACACATTGAACAATCTCACCAACCATTCAAGTACAGTCACACCCCCTTCCTTCAACATCTCAGCTTTCACACCATCCATACCAGATGCTTTTCCTACTCTCGTTTCATCTAGTGCTCTCCTCACTTCCTCTATTGTAATCTCTCTCTCATTCTCATCTCCCATCACTGGCACCTCAACACCTGGAACAGCAATTATATCTGCCTCCCTATCATCCTCAACATTCATCAAACTTTCAAAATATTCCGCCCACCTTTTCCTTGCCTCCTCTCCTTTTAACAACCTTCCATTCCCATCTTTCACTGTCTCTTCAATTCTTGCGCCGGCCTTCCTTACTCTCTTCACTTCTTTCCAAAACTTCATCTTATTCTCTTCATATGACTGACCTAGTCCCTGACCCCACCTCAGGTCAGCCGCCCTCTTTGCCTCACGTACCTTGCGCTTTACTTCCACCTTTTGCTCTCTATATTTTTCATACTTCTCTATACTATTACTCTGCAGCCATTCTTCAAAAGCCGTCTTTTTCTCTTCCACTTTATGTACATATATATATATATATATATATATATATATATATATATATATATATATATATATCATCATCATCTCCTCCCACGCGTATTGAGGCAAAGGGCCTCATTTAGATTTCACTAGTAGTCTCTATCTTGAGCTTTTAAATCAATACTTCTCCATCCATCATTTCCTACTTCATGCTTCATAGTCCTCAGCCATGTAGGTCTGGGTCTTCCAACTCTTGGGCTATATATATATATATATATATATATATATATATATATATATATATATATACATATATATATATATATATATATATATATATATATATATATATATATATACATATGTATGTATATATATATATATATATATATATATATATATATATATATATATATATATATATATATATATATATATATATATTTGTATATGAATATATACATATATATACATACATACATATATATATATATATATATATATATATATATATATATATATATATATATATATATATATATATATTTATATATATATATATATGTATATCTATATATACAGTATATATATTAATTTCCTGTCACGCTCAGCCGCATTTCCAGACGTATGAGCACTAGGCCCCACCCAGTCTCTTGGGTAGTAGGGAGAGAGAGTAGTCAGGCTTTGGTGGCAGTGGTACCCTAGGACCAGGTTTCCCAACCCTGGGGTCGCCAAATGCTTTTCCTGGGGTCGCCAAACTCTCAAAATATCAAAATAAGAATAAAAATCCAAAATATGGCAGACCTCGCAGTAAAGAAAAAATATATAAAAGTATTTGGGTATTTTTATTTATCGACTTTTATATATCTATCTATTCATATATTAATATAAAAAAAAAAAAAATTTTAATGGTGGTATCCCTGAGTGCAGTATGCATTTGATATGTGAATAGCATTAACGTCCACGTCCAATCAGGCAGCCACTCCCGCTGTACTGCCGAAGCGGGAAACATTGTCTACTATTTGTTCGTCTTATATAGTTGATGCATTTATACCTGTATAGTGATTTCGAATGTGCTGCATAGGTTGCACTCAGTCTTTGTTTTTTAAAATTCTTAATTACTCACGAAAAAGTGGTATACCAATAATAGAAACTGAGTACTTCTCTTGCTGACGAAGTATTGCACCACAGTATGTCAGTGAGTGATAGCCTATCACAGTATTCATAATTGGGGCTTCTAAAACCACATGGTAACACCCCCCCCCCCCGCCCCCCATATTTAAAGAGAGAGATGGGCAAGGGAAGAGGAAGTGATGGAGAGGGGCACTTTTCATGCCCTCTCCTCCTACATTTTACCCTTTCCCTTCGTAACCCTTTCCTTGCTCCTCTCCCCCCTTCCCCGTCTTTCCAGGCCCCTTCTCCCCCTGCTTCTTTTTTACCCCTGCCCTCCTCTCCTCCTCCTTCTTGCCCCCCTCCCCTCCTCTTCGATATTTCCTTGCCACTTCACTTCCTCTCCTCATATTTACTACTCCCCTTCCTTTTTATTTACCTCTTGTGAATTTGTATTGTTTCGATTATTATTTCATTTAACAAAATAATTGTGTTATTAGATGTGTTATTTTATTTGTTTGTTCTTGTGAAGTTGGCACGTGTGCGGCGCTGGTCACTCGGTCGAAAAGGTCGTTGGTTTGGCGGTTGTTTAGAGATTTGGAGGATTTTATGTCGCTGGTTTTTGAGGTTGTTGTTTTGGCAGTTGTTAAAAGATTTGGAGGATTTTGTCACTGGTTTTTGAGGTTGTTGTTTTGGCAGTTGTTTAGAGATTTGGAGGATTTTATAACATTGGTTTTAGAGGTTGTTGTTTTGGCAGTTGTTTAGAGATTTGGAAGATTTTATGTCGCCGGTTTTTGAGGTTGTTGTTTTGGCGTTGTTTAGAGATTTGGAGGATTTTATGTCGCTGGTTTTGGAGGTTGTTGTTTTGGCAGTTGTTTAAAGATTTGGAGGATTTTATGTCATCGGTTTTGGAGGCTGTTGTTTTGGCAGTTGTTTAGAGATTTGGAGGATTTTATGTCATTGGTTTTGGAGGTTGTTGTTTTGGCAGTTATTTAGAGATTTGAAGGATTTTATGTCATTGGTTTTGGAGGTTGTTGTTTTGGCAGTTGTTTAGAGATTTGGAGGATTTCATGTCATTGGTTTTGGAGGTGGTTGTTTTGGCAGTTGTTTAGAGATTTGGAGGATTTTATGTCATTGGTTTTGGAGATTGTTGTTTTGCCAGTTGTTTAGAGATTTGGAGGATTTTATGTCATCGGTTTTGGAGGTTGTTGTTTTGGCAGTTGTTTAGAGATTTGGAGGATTTTATGTCATTGGTTTTGGAGGTTGTTGTTTTGGCAGTTGTTTAGAGATTTGGAGGATTTTATGTCATTGGTTTTGGAGTTTATTGTTTTGGCAGTTGTTTAAAGATTTGGAGGATTCAAGTCGCCGGTTTTTGAGGTTGTTGTTTTCGCAGTTGTTTAGAGATTCGGAGGATTTTATGTTATTGGTTTTGGATGTTGTTGTTTTGGCAGTTGTTTAGAGATTTGGAGGATTTTATGTCATTGGTTTTGGAGTTTATTGTTTTGGCAGTTGTTTAAAGATTTGGAGGATTTTAAGTCGCCGGTTTTTGAGGTTGTTGTTTCGTCAGTTGTTTAGAGATTTGGAGGATATTATGTCATTGGTTTTGGAGGGTGTTGTTTTGGCAGTTGTTTAGAGATTTGGAGGATTTCATGCCATTGGTTTTGGAGGTTATAGTTTTGGCAGTTGTTTAGAGATTTGGAGGATTTTAAGTCGCCGGTTTTTGAGGTTGTTATTTTGGCAGTTGTTTACAGATTTGGAGGATTTTATGTCATTGGTTTTGGATGTTGTTGTTTTGGCAGTTGTTTAGAGATTTTAAGGATTTTATGTCATTGGTTTTGGAGGTTATTGTTTTGGCAGTTGTTTAAAGATTTTGGGGATTTTATGTTGCTGGTTTTTGAGGTTGTTGTTTTGGCAGTTGTTTAGAGATTTGGAGGATTTTATGTCATTGGTTTTGGAGGTTGTTGTTTTAGAAGTTGTTTAGAGATTTTAAGGATTTTATGTCATTGGTTTTGGAGGTTATTGTTTTGGCGGTTGTTTAGAGATTTGGAGGATTGTATACGTTTGGTTTTTAAGGTTGTAGTTTTGGCGAGATTTGGAGTGCTGTATATCATTGATTTTTTCGTTTCTGCTTAGTCTTATTTACTGTGATTTGCAAATATATTACATCTCTTTTCCTTGTTACTCCTACCGTGACCCTTCCCCTCCTCTCTACGCCGCCTCCTCCTTGTTCCTTGCCCCTTCACTTTCCTTGCTACCTACCCTCTTCCTAAGAATGAACCACAAATAGAGAAACTTAGCCTCATGATCCACGACCAAGGCTCCCAATAAAATCAGTTTACAATGTAACAGAAAACCTTTATATATACTTTTAGTTTGTTTTTGTGGAATGTGACAAAACATTATTCCAGAAGTGAGGTTTTTGATTAATATTAAGCCTTAGAATTTCTAATGCTATAATAAAATTTAATGATGTTAATTTTGTCTTTTCCAATCTTATAGTACCCCTCTTATAGAAGGATATTCACTGTCCCTTGCTTTTACAGCCAACAACTAGTAATATATAAGAATACTTATACAACTAAACTAGTGGGGTCTCGGTCATAGCTTGAGGTGCATGATTGGGGACGCCTGAAAAAAAGGTTGGGAACCACTGCCCTAGGAGGTACACTCGTAAACAACAATCTCCCACAAATTGCCGAAACTATTGTGTTGCAGTTAGGAACCGGGGGGGGGGGGGGTTGAATCTGTGTGTATACGTGTGAGTGCATATTCATCTGATTAATATAGTTGTCAATTATCGGCGGGTCGCGTATGCTTGTTATCTAATAAGGGAAAACACAGAATCTTTGTTTTAGTAGTTTGAATTATTTACTGCTCTACTGTCGTTAAAGATTTCAGAATTGCATCATTTCTATTCAATTTGGAAAACTATGGAATTTCATAAGAAAATATTCCCTACAAAAAAACCCAAGAAAACTCTTAGTTTTAGAAATTAATTGTGAAAGCTGGGCTTAGGCACTGATTCTATCTGTATATGGTCGGTCTCTAGGATATTATCATGTCTGTTACCTCTACCAGTCATGAGCGGCCTTCAAACTCTTAATGAAGATAGGAACAAGGAACAGGCAAGCCTCTGATAAACGCATTCGTACATATAAAAAGTGGTAAACTCAGCATCATCTAATAAAACATGAAAAAATAACAGTTGTTAAAATCCAGTCCTAAAATATGCCTAATAGGGCCTTCGGACATAACAAAACTCTTAGACCTGTCAAGAAGAATAACATAATACCTCCCACAATCCTTCACAGATGATCATAAATCTCACCAGATTCCCCCCACCCCCCAAAAAAGGGGGAAAAATAATCTGCCGGTATTTGACTCGAATTGGGTTGAAGCTTGGGACAATAGGTCAAGGTAAAAAATTAAATACTCTACATCAGATAAAATAACCATCACTCTCCTAGGTTTTCTTGGTATCGCACGTGTTTCATACCCACTTATACACTGCAATGCTAATGCTATTGCTATTGCTCTCTCTCGCACTGATAATAGGAAGACCTGTTTAAAATTGCCATCGCATGTTACACGTTTATTGAATTTTTGTGTCATTGTTGCCCTCAACTGTTTGTATCTATGATCGTTATCTTCTTAAATAAAGTTACTTATATTCACCTAGCCTCTCTATTAGTACCTGCAGGCTACCTTGCGATATTTATGATCCCGGAGTGATTAGCTCCCCACCGCCTTTTCGCCCTACAATTTTCTAAAGCCGCCCACTGACCTTGACTCTTCGACCCACGGAACAAGGAAAAATATAATGCAGACCTTTAAAATGACCTGCGACTAATAAATTCATTGGTCAGCAAAATACTAAAAGAATTATTATCTTATCCGTATAGTTTCGAGTTCTAAAGACAAAATAACATTACAATACTTTTAGAGATATACGAAAAAAATAAGAAAATGTTACTTTCTAACTGACCTTGATATTAGCTAGGTGAAAATATTCGAGGAAAAGTAAATACCAAACAACGTGGTTTTAAAGAATAATGAGAAGCATAATTCTTATCACCCAAAGCAATAACTGTCGACAGTTAATGTTGTCAATTAACAATGTTTTTTATTTTTCTTCTCTTACTAATATCATTTCTTTTTTTAACTTACAATTCTCCTCATATTCCTCTTTGTCTCTTGGTATTCTTTTTGTTTTCACCTTCGTAATTCTCTCCACCCCCATTTTTCCGCCAACTCTTTTAATCTTTTTCTTTGTTCTCTTAGTCTTAAAATTCCACTTTTCTTTTAGGGTCGTGTCGTAATACTTCTCTCTTTTCGTCTTCTTAACAACATCTTCACTTCCTCCTCCTTTTCTTCTTCTTCGTCTGCTTCCTCTCCTCCTCCTCCTCCTCCTCCTCCCCCTCACTTTTCTCCTCCTCCTTCTCCTCACATTTCTCCTCCTGCTTCTCTTCCTCCTCCTGCTTCTCTTCCTCCTCCTGCTTCTCCTCTACCTCCTCTCCTCTTCCTTCTCTCTCTCATCCTCCTCCTCCTTAAAATTCTTTCCCACTGCAAGATCCAGAGAACAGTCATTAACCCTAATGAAAAAGGAAGAATATTTACTTATAAAGACATTGAATATATGACA
>NC_090725.1:51646872-51699372 GCF_036898095.1 Palaemon carinicauda | reverse complement strand
TATACAACTAAATGTCTAATTTCATTTTTCATTTCCAGGCTATCATGGAGAGTTCCGCTGATCTAGACCAAGTACTGTTGCCGTGCAGGTTAACACGCAATTTCTGTATCTTTGAATGCGACGATACTGACCTTGAGTTGAATTCACCCCAGGATCGTGCATCATGGGAACGGCTCCTAAAAGCAGCTGAGATTCGGAAGCATGCCGGAATTCTTAGGATTGCTGCCACTGCCAGAGATGATGAAGTACCACAAGTCTTATATCACAGGGGATGCAGGAATAAGTTCGTTAAGAAACGTGACCTGGATGCTATTGAAAAAGCAGCATCTGAAGGGAAGCCAAGGAGTCGGGTACAGAAAGCACTTAACCGGTGAAATTCATCTGCAAGCCTATCACCATCATCATCATCACGTGTATATGAACCTGTTTGCATTTTCTGTCTGGAAAGCAGTAAATATCTCACAAAGATCAAGATAAGAGAGCCTTTGGTTCAATGTGTAGAACTTCGTTCTGACCAGACAGTTAGGCAAGCAGCAACTGACAAAAGTGATCAGAGAATGATAGCGATTATGTCACAAGACCTATTTGCAGCTGAGAGCCACTACCATCGTTCTTGCTACCGTAGGTATACCAAACCAAGTTCTCATTCCTCTTCTGAAGGTCGTGCTGATCCTGTGGCATCGGACCCAAACGAGGAGTATACCTAGACTGAAGACATTTGTTATTGTGTACTATTTAAATACATTAGGGATGTTATATTTGAGAAGCATCAAGTGATAAGAATGACTGAATTATGTAAATACCTGCTTGATCTGTTTGTAGAATCTGGTGTAGGTCTACAGGATGTTAAAGTCTCAACTAAAAAGCACATCCGTAGAAAGATTGAGGGGGAGTTTGAGGAGAGTATTTGTGTAATACCAGATGAGATGGGCAAATTGCTGGTGTATCCCGATAACCTTTCCCTTTCTCAGCTTGTCATAGAAAACGAAAAACTTAAAGAGGAACTCCTAGCTACTAAGCAGAACACCTCAAATGTACATGTCATGATGCGACAATTATCCACTATCCTGAGAAATGATGTCAAACAGCATGATGTCAAAATGCCATGGCCCCCAGTACCAGAGGAGATGAAAGATGGAGCAGCCTTCATACCATGCTCTGTGAAAACCTTCTTTAGATTTCTTTTGACAGGTGCATCGGACGCCTCAGCTCCTGTATCGGATTGATTACAAAGGCTCATTGAATCAGTTGGCCAAGACCTTGTGTTTGGTATAACGTGTGCAAAGGTAATACCTCCTAAACACATCATCCTGCCATATGCTGTCAAATCCCTAACATGTTGTGTTTAGGTCATTCGCCTCCTAAACCTAAGTGGACATGGTGTTTCTTACTCAAAACTTGAAGAGATTGACACAGCTCAGTATATTCATAAGATATTGATGAACCTAGGATTTTTTGCCATACCAACATTGATAGGAGGGAGGAGACACTGAGCGGAGGAGGGACATCACACTGAGTTAACGGCATCATTGCACAGACCAGGGTGTTCAGACCACAATCCCTCATGCTGCATCAAATAAATGAAGAGAATCGAAAACATCGGACCTTAGAGATTGAGGAAAGGCTTCCTTCCATCTACATGGCTGGAAAGCGTGTTGGACCTCCTCTTCGTGGTTATGTGGATATGGATGACCAGACAATGAATCATGAAGTGGAAAAGAAAACTGCTTTGGTTGCTCACTCGTGCACATTGTGCTTCAAACCAAACTGTAGGGAGCTGGACAGGCTTCAACATTCAAGTCCGTGATGAAGTAGAGATCACCCCTGATGAAGTTGGTTATCTACCCACAATAAATGCCCCTGCCACTGAGCTGTCTACTGTCCATGAGGTGTTGTGCCAGTCTCAACTAATCAGAAGATCATTAGGTCTTAATAGCATTATCGTTGTGTTTGAGCAAGCACTATATGCCAAAGCAACTGAAATAATTTGGAAGCAGAGAGATACATAATTCAGAAGTCGTTCCTCAGATGGGCACATTTCACACCCTGTGTACACTCTCAAGCATCATTGGTAAACGATTCCAAGATGCTGGGTTGAGAGATCTTTGCATTGAATCAGGTGTCATTACTGAGGGGTCAGTAGAAAAAGCTACTTTCGGGAAAACAGTACAATCGTTCAGTTAGGTTCCACAAACTATTGTATAAAGCTCTGCATCGTCTTGTCTGGAAAGGGTTCTTAGAAATACATGGAGAAAATGAAATTGCCATTCGAAACTTGGTCAACATATTTTCCCAAGATATATGCCAGGAGACCTTCACAGAGACACTGACCACCCAAGCCTTTGTGTCACTGGCTGAACGTTTTGAGGCATACAAAGAGAGTCTGCACCAGGATCAAGGGGATCTAGCATCATTTTGGATGTCGTACTTGTAAATGGTAGACATCATGTTTAACTTGATGCAAGCTTCTAGAGAAGGAAACTGGTGTCTCCATCTGTCTGCTATCAAAGACTAAATACCATGGTCTTTTGCATATAATAAGCACAACTATGCCCGGTATCTTAGCACATATTAAGCAGAGATAACAAACCTGTCAACATCGCACTCAGATGCCCTTGAGCACTTCCGGAACAGTGGGTTTTCCATTCAAATTGGACCTGCCAATCTATTTGGAAGGATTCCTGTGGATCAGGCCATTGAGGAAACAGTGAATAAAGACACCCAGACACCAGGAGGGACAAAAGGTTTCAGCCTCAGGCCAAGTGCAGTACACAGATACTACCTGACTGCAAAGTACAGAAGTTCATTTCTTGGTTTAATGAAAATTCCACTGAGGAGTAGCCAACCATTTTGCCACCCTAATCTCACTGCATCAGGGATGAAAAACGATGAAAGGGCAGTATCAATGTGATCAGCATGTTGGGTGAATACTGGACAAATCCATTCGGTATCTCCTTTGAGCTAATCAGCCTCTCCACAGGAATGATCGCTCCTGACAACATTGCAAAAGATCTTTTAGGGGCCAAGGTTAAGGGAACTTAAGCACTTAAAGAATTTTACAATGAAAGGCTTGATATCAGCGCCACCAAGAGTTTTTTTGACCAACTAAAGAAACTGAAACTGAAAACATTCAGTGATATCAAAATGAAGAGTTCTGTGAAAACACAGGAACGGAGTGTCATCATAGCTGCTGACAGAAACATGTTTGCAAAAATGACGCTCATTGGACAGACCAGAAAGCTGGACATGAGGAATGTGCTGTCCTATCGTCTTGGTCCTATACCTTGGGCATTAGCAAACCCTGAAGACCCCTTACGAAAGACCAATTAGGCACAGCTCTCCAAACATCTGAGAAAGGATCTTTCACCAGCCGATACCATCCCGTCTAATTCAGCTTGCATCATTGATGGAATGGCCATTGTACAGAAAATAATGGCCAACACCAAAAATGTCTCTTTTGGAGAAGCTTCCAAGTCCATCTTCTCTGTGATCCTGAGGGAGGGGAGAGCTAACTGCCGAAGAGATGTTGTCATCAACATATACAAAGAAATCTCCATTAAGAATCTTGAGCGGGTGAAAAGAGGGTCTGAGGGTGCTATGACGTTTGGTAAGATTGTATCTGGCCACAGTTTGAAGCAGTAGAAGAATTTTCTACATAATGGAAACAACAAGACCCAACTGATTGAGTTTCTTGTTGATGAATGGAGCAATGATCAAAGTCTATGTGAAAGGCTGGACAAGAAAGAGCTTTTCCTAAGACATGGAGATCAATGCATACGAGTTATAAAAGACTCAGTCTCTGACATTCAAGATCTACAGAGTAGTCAGGAGGAGGCGGACACCCGGCTACTTCTACATGCAGAGCACTGTGGCAGGTCTGGTCTGGCAGCTGTAGTCATCGTATCACCAGAAACTGATGTCTTTATTTTGGCTATGACTTTTACACCAAAGTTAGCATGCCATGTATATTTCAAAGTGGGCTCAAAGATGCGTACTGAATATATAGACGTTAAGAAGGCTTCAGATCTTCTCGGTCTCGAAAAATGTGCCTGGCTTCTTGGTCTCCACTCATTCCCAGGTTGTGACACTGTGAGCAGCTTTGCCGGCAAGGGCAAAGTCTCAGCTCTCCATCTTCTAAATGATAAAGACCACATGACAACCCTGCATTCATTAGGCCAATCATGGGACCTATCGAACCAAGCAATCAAACAACAAGAGGGACTAACATATTCCCTTCATAGTGCCAGGACAACAATTAACAGCATAAATGAGTTGCGTTTCTCAATTTTTTTGTTCGAACAAAGGCGAGGCTGAGTCTTGGCAACTGCCACCATGTGCATTTTCCTTGCTCAATCACTGCAAGAGAGCCAACTATCAGTGAGCCATCTGGAAAAGAATTTTGGAAAGGAATCAGGATATTCCTTCTCCAGTTGGCCATGGGTGGAAGGTAGATGAAGGAGAGTTAGTGATTGACTGGGGCAACACACCACCTGCCCCTGAGGCTGTCATGGAGTTCATCACCTTCTACTTATAAAAGCAGTGCTTGGAGGAGAGTTGTTCTTGCCTACAGAACAGAATGAGGTGCACATACCTTTGCAAGTTGCAGACATGTAGCAACATAGAGGAAGAAGAGGAGGAGGATCGGGGGACCACTGAATTTGAAGGCTCATCTGATGATGACGACACTGATGAAGAATGAGATAAAAAAGTTTACTGATTCAAAGAGGCCGAAAAATATCCCGGGGAGTATGACTTTAGGGTAGGATATAAGTAGGCCTACAAATGCAGAAAAATTTTTTGCAAGTATCAACATTTTTGTATTTATTGAAAGATGGTTTACCATATTTTTATGTTTTGTTCTGTCAGATAGAAGTAACATGCATTTCCAAAGTTAATTGGTGTATGTGCCTTACTTTGACTCCAGGGCATTGACCTTTAAATGTCAAAACAGTCCTAGATGAAATAAACTCATTCTGACATGATTTTTGCCTTTGGGGGGGGGGAAAATCTGTTTGTAAAATTGCATGAACGAGCAATAAATTGTCATCTTTATGTTTGCAGGTGTTTCACTAAAAAAAAGGCATTTTCTAAATATGTGTCAAATATCGATAAGTACCATACCTCAGATACAAATAAATATACCACTTTTAGGCATAAAATGGAGTTGGACACTTAATATCTCCTATCTAAGTTCATTTAAGTGAAAAAATTTCCATTGGTGCAGTACCTGGGGAGAGTTTTTGAACAGAGGTACAGATTTTATGTAAGGGCAAAATTTTATGACCTTATGACCTCTAGTGACCTACTTTATTGGCATATTGGAAGAAATTATACATAATTTTGTACAACATAAATTTCCCAACATTTTGAGTGATAACTTGCATTTATTGGACCATTACTTCAAAAGATATTGCAATTTACATTTCCCCTACCCCAAAATTTGGATCCCATATTGGGACCATTCGTAGATCTTCATGAGGTGATTACTAGCACTAAGCTACTCCTCCAAGCTTGGCTTCAAACTTTTTTATCATCTATGGATATATACCTTTCAAGAAAAAACAGTGACATTTTGCCAACCCAGGTGGTACCAATCCATACAATTCTTGGGTCTGGCTCATCGACTAATATGGATGTCATGAGATTCAGGTAATAAAAGTTTGTGGCAGCCTTAACAACTTTTATTTGTGTTCGATCTACCGTAATCCAGACATGGATGATTCTATTTTTGATTGTCTTCTTACCATTATAGCTAAGATACAAGAAGATGATAGAAATATTTCTTTTGTCTTTGTTTGTGATTTTAATGCTCACCATAGTGAGTGGTTAAGTTCTATCTCTCCTACCGATCGCCATGGCTTAAGAGCTTTAGACTTTGCCTCTGAATCAGGCTGTGAGCAAATCATATATGAATCTACTCATAGGTCTGGTAATTGCTTGGACCTCGTATACACTGACTCCCCTGGCGATATAACTAGTAAGGCTGGTTCGCCAGTCGGGACATCTGATCATGCCTTGATTTCATTAATAGTGAAGACTGAGCAGCCTGCCCCGGATATATCATACTCTTGTAAAATTTATATGAAATCCCAAGCAGGCAGACTGGAACGGGATTTTGCATGATCTTTTGTGCTTGAATTGGTCACAATTATATAGTAGTGTAGATCCTGTTGTACCTTTGAATGAGAATCTAGTCAACATAATTGATAGGCGTATCCCTCCTCGTGTCCTAACGTATCGATTGAAGGACAAACCGTGGTTCAATGATGATTGTAGACGTGCTTATTTGGAGAAGCAGGAGGCCTATCATCTTTGGAAGGGTAACAGATCAGATTTGACCTGGAACTGCTATACTCAGCTTCGAGCTTTTGCTCAGTGTTTATGCCTCAACTGAAAAGGAGTACAATTTAACCATAAAAGAAACCCTTTCTGGTACAACTCAGGAATATATATGGTGGTCTACCCTTAAATCTGCACTCTTTGGTGTAGATGCAACAGTTCCTCCTTCACTTGAACCAGATGGCTTGAACTTCCTCATTCCTGTTTTCCTGAGGCTAAACTACCTAGGTTAGATTTTCGATCTCGTGAGATTAAAGCTCTGTTGAAGGACTTTGATGCTTATAAAGCCAAATATTAAACTATATCTAGATTTATGAATCAACAATGTGTGTTTGTGAAACACATTGTCCCAAGCAGTGACAAATTCATGTTCGACTTGCTACCTCAATACATGACTTCAACTTTGTTCTGCATATCGACTTCATTGATGCAGCATTCATACCGAATATGATATTTGTATTTTGAATAGTTAAAACGTTATTGCAAATATTAAATATTGTTTTAACCTCTAATGACAACCTTAACCACGACCGTTTGATCTCACTCTTTACATTGACTTCACTCATGGAGTAAATAGTCTAAAGTTATGGCCGAGGTTAAATTCCTATTTGACATTTGACTTCTATATATGACCTCAACATTGAATCTTCGATCCTACACATAGAATACTCAATACCCATCCTTCATGTTAGATAAAAATTCTGAAATCTTCGTCTTCAGAAAAAATAAAATTACTGTACAAGGAATACTTTAGTAGTCATAAGATGAGCATGTAGACATACTTGAAGACAGATTGTTCAATTAGTAAATGCTCCTAGGTAAACATAGGATATTTCCATTCCATTGAAACCCAAAGGGCTCTCTTTGATGACGATGAGTGGTCTTTAATGTCTTCAAGAGCACCTAAAAATTCTGAGATCCTAAATTAGAAAGATTCGTAATAGGATCCTTGGAAAACAATTATCTATATAGATCTGAAAACAGGACACTAGCGAGATAAAATTATTGAAAACAAATATTTAACGATATTATGAGCTATATATCATATCATATATATTTTGTGCAATTTTTAGATACTATCTTAGTTTGATCTGTAACATTGGAAAAGCTTAAAGATTAATGTGAAAAGGAACTTTTCAGCAACATCGGTAAATGCGTTAATGTAAGAAACAATTAATGAGGGATAACTTCATGTAAATAGAAAAGAAAAGATATAGTAATATCAAATGCAGCAAATATAATAATACCACAATAGAACCTTGACCACAATATACAAACAATAAGAGTGAAGCCACAGGAAATATTCAGCTATAATAAGAAGTATGTGTGGAACCTTCCAAGATACACGGAAGGGTAAGCAACACAAATTTGGGAGACCTGCTTAAAGAAAAAAAATTTAGCATCTGAATATGGAATAATTAGTTTTACATCGAAACTAGAAGCACAACCATAGCAATCATCAATGCTGGGACAATTAACGATTCCTTCATCTCCTTAAAAGGATATTTAACTATTCCTATGATAAAAAAAAAAAAAAAAACACTTTTGAAATATTGGTATCCATAGATATCAAAATACTGGTCAGGTATTTGTTAAAAGGTTGACAGATTTTTTTTTTCCTTTTTCTTTTATTTTGTGAAGGACTGTGATGTACCAAGGTTTGTCTGCCACACACAAAAGTACCATTCAGTACTGAATTTAAGTAAAGAGAGTTATAAACAAAAAGAAAGATGGCTTAAAAGGAAAAGAATGCTCTGCATGTAAGTATCTAAGGTAAAGGGGAAGCTTATCACTGCCTCGCAATCTGATGCACGGGAGTTCTAATCCTAGTCGACCTGGATAGTTTCTAGTAGTGTCTGCAACCTCACCGTAGTTGGGGAGTTGGGGGAGACTACCGGTTTACCAGCTGATTCATCAGCATCCATTCTAGCTGGTGTTGAAGCTGGGCTTAGGCACTGACTCTATCTGTATATGGTCGGTCTCTTGGATATTATCATGTCCGTTACCTCTGCCAGTCATGAGCGACCTTCGAACTTTTAATGAAGATAGGAACAAGGTACAGGCAAGCCTCTGATAAACTCATACGTACATATAAAGAGTGGTAAACTCAGCACCATCTAATAAAACATTAAAAAATAACAGTTGGTAAAATCCAGTCCTAAAATACGCCTAATAGGGCCTTCGGACATAACAAAACTCTTAGACCTGTCAAGAAGAATAACATAATACCTGCGACAATATTTCGCAGATGATCATAAATCTCACCAGATTCCCCCCACCCTCCAAAAAAAAGGGGGGGGGGAAATAATCTGCTGGTATTTGACTCGAATTGGGTTGAAGCTTGGCACAATAGGTCAATGTAAAAAATGAAATACTGTACATCAGATAGAATAACCATCACTCTCTTAGGTTTTCTTGGTATCGCACGTGTTTCATACCCACTTATACACTGCAATGCTCATGCTATTGTTATTGCTCTCTTCCGCACTGATAATAGGAAGACCTGTTTAAACTTGCCATCGCATGTTGCACATTTATTGAATTTTTGTGTCATTGTTGCCCTCAACTGTTTGTATCTATGATCGTTATCTTCTTAAATAAAGTTACTTATATTCACCTAGCCTCTCTATTAGTACCTGCAGGCTACCTTGCGACATTTGTGATCCCGGAGTGATTAGCTCCCCACCGCCAATTCGCCCTACAGTTTTCTAAAGCCGCCCACGGACCTTCACTCTTCGCCCCACGGAACAAGGAAAGATACAATGCAGACCTTTTAAATGACCTGCGACTAATGAATTCATTGGTCAGCAAAATACTAATAGAATTATTATCTTTTCCGTATAGTTTCGAGTTCTAAAGACAAAATAACATTACAATACTTTTAGAGATATACGAAATAAATAAGAAAATGTTACTTTCCAACTGACCTTGATATTAGCTAGGTGAAAATATTCGAGGAAAAGTAAATACCAAACACCTTGGTTTTAAAGAATAATGAGAATCAATTCTCAACACCCAAAGCAATAACTGTCTACAGTTAATGTTGTCAATTAATAATGTTTTTTATTTTTCTTCTCTTACTAATATCATTTCTTTTTTTAACTTACATTTCTTCTCATATTCCTCTTTGTCTCTTGGTATTCTATTTGTTTTCACCTTCGTGATTCTCTCCACTCCAATTTTTTCCCCAACTCTTTTAATCTTTTTCTTTGTTCTCTTAGTCTTAAAATTCCACTTTTCTTTTAAGCTCGTGTCGTAATACTTCTCTCTTTTCGTCTTCTTAACAACATCTTCACTTCCTCCTCCTTTTCTTCTTCTTCATCTCCTCCTCCTCCTCACATTTCTCCTCCTGCTGCTCTTCCTACTCGTGCTTCTCCTCTACTTCCTCTCCTCTTCCTTCTCTTTCTCATCCTCCTCCTCCTTAAAATTCTTTCCCACTGCAAGATCCAGAGAACAGTCATTAACCCTAATGAAAAGGAAGAATATTTACACATAAAGACATTGAATTTATGACAAAATGTTCCTCACCAGCAGAGGCATAAATTAAGTTGCATTTTACCTCAATTAATGGGCATGGGTACATAACTGGCGGTCTGCATAAGTCCCCCAATAATATAGAGGAAGAACCAAGAATGATTGCATAAGAAGCGAGAGGTGGGAGGGGTCATGTTGGTTTGGTGATGAATGAGTTATTCATTTCGCAATGTTTGTAATAAAATAAAATTCAAAAAGCTCACTGTGGGGAATTTCATATACCAATTGTTCAAATAGAATTAGTAATAATAATAATAATAATAATAATAATAATAATAATAATAATAATAATAATAATAATAATAATAATAATAATAATAATAATAATAATAAAGATTAACGCAATAGTAATAAAAAACCCGGAAAAGCATTAATAACGTATACTGTATAAACAGTGGTAACACCAGCAACCATTTAAAAGATTTAAGACGATTACTAAATTAGCAAAACAAATAACACAAATGGCAAATCGCAAAGAAAAAAAAAAGAAAAAAGCATAATTATAATACCTAGGACAATTTCCAGACAAAGGAATAACGAAAGCAAAAGAAAGCAGAAATGTCTTCATACCCAGAAATCTGACAGGAAAAGTCAGAGAAGATATTCTCCCAAACAAATAAAAATATGACAAAAAAAAACACATATCGGTGCAATCGACAATTTCGTGACTGCAAACAATTCACGTCATTATTCTCGTGTCATTGTGACACTCCGGCATAGGATATCTAACACGAAATCCTATTCCCCCTCTCCCCCTTATCCTTCTCCTCCTCCCTCCTTCTGCTCCTTATCCTCCGCCTCCTCTCCTCTTTCTTCTCCTACTTCTTCTCCTCTTCCTCCTTCTCCTCCTCTTTCTTCTGCCCCTTACCCTTCTCTTTTTCCTCCTCTTCCTACTCCTCCTCCTTCCCATACCCCTCCCCTTCCTACTCCTTCTCTCCTCTTTCTCCTCCTACTTCTTCTATCCTTCCTAATCTCCTCTTTTTCCTCCTCCTCCTGCTTTTCACCTCCTTCACCTGCCTCTCGTCTCCTCCCCTTCTTCTCTTCCTCTCTATCTCTCTTTCTCATCCACTCCGTCCTCCCATCTTTCTCCTTTCTCTCACTCCTTATCATTCACCCATCAGACAATAGTAATACTATGGAAATTTTGATGTAATATACTTTTAATACGTGAAAATCTTGTTTTGACATTTCCACGCATCCTGATATTTGTTTTGCAATCTAGTGACAACATTGGCATTCTAATATTGTTTATTAAATAACTTATACTTTCAGGAGTTATTTCACGTTACTTTCCATGTAATGTATATTTACTAAAAATTTTATTTTCTCGCTGGAGTGATTTGGTTGTCAGATATCAGTCTGGTAAGATAATTTTCTCTTGCAAGTAACATTAACTATAGTTTCTGAAACTTGCGAGAGTAAACATTCAACATTTACCATTTTTTTTATTTGATGGCTCTCATTATTATTATTATTATTATTATTATTATTATCATTATTATTATTATTATTATTATTATTATTATTATTATTATTGTTGTTGTTGTTGTTGTTGTTAGCTAAGCTACAACCCTAGTTGGAAATGCAGGATGCTATACTGTAAGCCCAATGGCTCCAATAGTCAAAAATAGCAAAGAAGGAAAGGAAATAAGGAAATAAATAATCAACAAGAAAATCCATCAAATATTGAAATAAAAGCTAAAAGAAAAGTTATAAACCATTAAAATAAAATATTCAAACAACAGGAACAACATAAAAATAAATCTTTCCTTTATAAACTATAAAAACTTCAAAAATCAAGAGGAAGAGTAATAACTTTTCGACACCTCTAAAATATCGCTATCAGCTGGAAGGGTATATTCAAATTTTCTTATTCTATGAATCTAAAAGTTGCAGATTCTTTTTTTTAAAGTTCCAATCTTTTTCAGTTGTTACTGGTAACTAAAGTTCATATCTTTTGGTCGTCTCTTTTTACTGCACTGTTCTTAATGACAACTATGGATTTATCGACAGTAAATTCCATTCCAAAAATATTGTGGATCATAAAACGTATTTGTGTTAGGACAATAAAGTCCTGAATGGAAGCTATTATTATGTCTAGCTGAAAAGCATTCGTGTGCAGCTTCATAAGTCAATGTAAGTAAACATGAGATTGTTACTTTTACAAGTAGCGAGCAAAAGTCAAGATCAGACTAAAAAAAGTAAAATACTGCTGAATATTATTAAAAAGAAAATATGACGATGAATAGAAAACTATTACAAATCTTCTAAGTCCACGGAACATTTAACTCCATCTATTATTTGAATAAAAAAAAAAATCTGTGTTGTGTAAGAGTTGATCCATATTGACAATTTGGATATAAAGTGGGTCAAAACATGTTAGCAGATGTTTAAAAATTGTGTACGCTACCCGTCAATAATTGTATTTTTGGGTGAGATAGCCATGTCGTGCTGATGGAAGTTCCCTCCGGCAGCTTCCTACTGTATAATATTTCTGCGAGTGATATTACAAGAGAATTGCAGTCAGGTATCACGGGGTTCTAACCCCTTAACGACTATCCGAAGATATCGTGTATAATCAAGGACGTATCCGTAGATAACCATAGATATCTACACCCCCAACAAACTTTACCCAGTCTAGTCAACTAGGCGGAAGGATAGTTATGTACACAAACGCACGCACACACACACTCACTTTCACCAGAGTATGATTATCCTCTCTACATCCACCATGCCCTACGGACGGAAAGAGCTGAATGTTACCCTATACTTTATATATATATATATATATATATATATATATATATATATATATATATATATATATATATATATATATATATATATATATATATATATATATATATATATATATATATATATATATATATATATATATATATATATATATATATATATATATATATATATATATATATATATATATATATATATATATATATATACATACATACATACATATATATATATATATATATATATATATATATATATATATATATATATATATATATATATATATATATATATATATATATATATATATATATATGTGTGTGTATATATATATATATATATATATATATATATATATATACATATATATATGTATATATATATATATATATATATATATATATGTGTGTGTGTGTGTGTATGTATGTATATGTATATATGTATAGATATATGTGGCCAGACACACACATAGGTGATCTGCCGGACTGGGATCCGAGTTCCGCTCAAGCTTGATAGTTTCTTGTAGTGCCTGTAACCTCACTATCCTTGTGAGCTAAGGATGGGTATTTTGGGAGAGCCTACAGTATATGTCTATCAGCCGAGTCAACGCCAGCCATTGCCGGGTCTCCGTGGTCCTAGCTTGAGTGGAAAGGTGTCTTGGGCACTGATCATAAATACAGTATATTTAGTCAGTCTCTAAGACTTTGGTAAGGGTAGAAGAGACTCTTTAGCTATGGTAAGCAGTTCTTCTAGGAGAAGGACACTCCAAAATTAAACCATTGTTCTCTAGTTTTGGGTAGTGCCATAGCCTCTCTACCATGGTCTTCCACTGTCTTGGGTTAGAGTTCTCTTGCTTGAGGGTACACTCGAGCACACTATTCTATATTATAATTATTTTCTTTTCTTCCTCTTGTTTTTTTGAAATGGTGTGTTGGGCAGGCTTAATAGAAGGGCCATGGATGCCTGGTGGTTTATCAAGAGGTTGTCTTTTCCTTTTCTGATTCTTTTTTCTTCTCAAAATCATAATTACTGTCCTCCCTTCAGTTTAAGTGATTATCCTGGAGGGTATTTAGCCTAGCATGGTGTATCGGCTCCTCCATGTTGACCAGTTTTTCCGACTTTTTACTATAGTCTATGGGTATCATCAATCACTTTATTTATAATTCTGTATATATTGTTTTTGTTATAATTCTTGTTAATCTAGTTTTTAAGTATGATGTCTCTTTTTTATTTCTATTAATTCTTATGCTGTCTGGAGACATTGAGTGAAATCCGGGACCAGTACGTCCTAGATTTCGTCAATGTCGTCTTCTGTATTGCAATATTCGTGGTCTTCATACAAATATCCAAGACCTTACAGTAGCGTCCAGACAGTATAATATTCTTTTGTGCTCAGAAACTTTGGTTTCTAATATGAGACACTCATCTGAGCTCCTTATAACTGGTTTTAAGAAGCCAATAAGGTTGAAACGTGATGCCATCCCTAGGGCCAGGGGAATGGCGGTGTATATTAGGACAGAGTACCCTGCTTCTCATAAGTTTTGCTACCAATATAGTCCATGAGCCAGACCAGATATTGGTACCACCTGGGGTGGCAAAATGTCACTGTGTTTTCTTGAAAGGTATATATCCATAGATGAAAAAAAGTTTGAAGCCAAGCTTGGAGGAGTAGCTTAGTGCTAGTAATCACCTCATGGAGATCTACGAATGGTCCCAATATGGGATCCTAAATTTTGGGGTAAGGGAAATTTAAATTGCAATATCTTTTGAAGTAAAGGTCCAATTGCTATGTATGGCCACTCAAAATATATGGAATTCTATGTTCTACATAATTATATATCACATTTGCCCATATGCTAATAAAGTAGGTCCCTAGAGGTCAAAAGGTCACATGATTTTTTCCTTGCCTAAAATCAGTAGATCTGTTCAAAAAATCACCCGAGATACTGAACCAATGAGAATTGCTCCTCTGAAATGAGCTCAGATTTTATGTCAAGAAATGTTAAATTTATTTATATTTGAGGTATGACACTTAATGGTATTTGACACATTTTTTTAAAAACCCATTTTTAGCCAGAGAAGAAACAAAATTAAATTACTCAATATTCTGATCATTTAGTATGCATGTTTTGCTGAAATCTGTTTTTAACCATTAAAATATTGCAACATGCATATACTAAGTTACATTTTGTCAGGTTTACAAGAGACAAAGACATTTGACAGCCCTTTAACCCATTTAAAACTGGTACCCATTCCATTTCTCTAAAATAACTTCTAAACAGACTACAATTTATTGAGAGCGCTGTACATTTTACATTATGAAAAGGTCATAGGGTCTTAGCATTATTTAGGATTGTATACAACTAAGTGTCTAATTTCATTTTTCATTTCCAGGCTATCATGGAGAGTTCCGCTGATCTAGACCAAGTACTGTTGTCGTGCAAGTTAACACGCAAATCCTGTATCTTTGAATGCGATGATACAGACCTTGAGTTGAATTCACCCCAGGATTGTGCATCATGGGAAAGGCTCCTAAAAACAGCTGAGATTCGGAAGCATGCCAGAATTCTTAGGATTGCGGCCACTGCCAGAGATGATGAAGTACCACAAGTCCTATATCACAGGGGATGCAGGAATAAGTTCGTTAAGAAACGTGACCTGGTTGCTATTGAAAAAGCAGCATCTGAAGGGAAGCCAGGGAGTCGGGTACAGAAAGCACTTAACCGGAGGAATTCATCTGCAAGCCTAACACCATCATCATCATCACGTGTATATGGACCTTTTTGCATTTTCTGTCTGGAAAGCAGTAAATATCTCACAAAGACCAAGACAAGAGAGCCTTTGGTTCAATGTGTAGAACTTCATTCTGACCAGACAGTTAGGCAAGCAGCAACTGACAAAAGTGATCAGAGAATGATAGCGATTATGTCACAAGACCTATTTGCAGCTGAGGGCCACTACCATCGTTCTTGCTACCGTAGGTATACCAAACCAAGTTCTCATTCCTCTTCTGAAGGTCGTGCTGATCCTGTGGCATCGGACCCAAACGAGGAGCATGCCTAGACTGAAGAAATTTGTTATAGTGGATTATTCAAATACATTAGGGATGTTATATTTGAGAAGCCTCAAGTGATAAGAATGACTGAATTATGTAAATACCTGTTTGATCTTTTTGTAGAATCTGGTGTAGGCCTAGAGGATGTTAAAGTCTCAACTAAAATGCACATCCGTAGAAAGATTGAGGGTGAGTTTGGGGAGAGTATTTGTGTAATACCAGATGAGATGGGCAAGTTGCTGGTGTATCCCGATAACCTTTCCCTTTCTCAGCTTGTCATAGAAAAAAAAAAAAACTTATAGAGGAACTCCTAGCTACTAAACAGAACACCTCAAATGTACATGTCATGATGCGAAAATTGTCCACTATCCTAAGAAATGATGTCAAACAGCATGATGTAAAAATGCCATCGCCCCCAGTACCAGAGGAGATGAAAGATGGAGCAGCTTTCATACCATGCTCTGTGAAAACCTTCTTTAGATTTCTTTTGACAGGTGCATCGGACGCCTCAGCTCCTGTATCGGATTGATTACAAAGGCTCATTGAATCAGTTGGGCAAGACCTCGTGTATGGTATAACGTGTGCAAAGGTAATACCTCCTAAACACATCCTCCTGCCATATGCTGTCAAATTCCCAACGTGTTGTGTTAATGTCATTTGCCTCTTAAACCGAAGTGGACATGATGTTTCTTACTCAAAACTTGAAGAGGTTGACACAGCGCAGAATATTCATAAGATATTGTTGAACGAAGGATATTTTGTCATACCAAGAGTTATCCAGCCTAACGTTCAAGTGAAATTGGCATATGACAACATTGATAGGAGGGAGGAGACATTGTGCTTCAAACCAAACTGTAGGGAGCTGAACAGGCTTCAACATTCAAGTCCGTGATGAAGTTGAGATCACCCCTGATGAAGTTGGTTATCTACCCACAATAAATGCCCCTGCCACTGAGCTGTCTACTGTCCATGAGGTGTTGTGCCAGTCTCAACTAATCAGAAGATCATTAGGTCTTAGTAGCATTATCGTTGTGTTTGAGCAAGCATTATATGCCAAAGCAACTGAAATAATTTGGAAGCAGAGAGATACATAATTCAGAAGTCGTTCCTCGGATGGGCACATTTCACACCCTGTGTACACTCTTAGGCATCATTGGTAAACGATTCCAAGATGCTGGGTTGAGAGATCTTTGCATTGAATCAGGTGTCATTACTGAGGGGTCAGTAGAAAAGCTACTTTTGGGAAAACAGTACAATCAATTAGTTAGGTTCCACAAACTATTGTATGCAGCTCTGCATTGTCTTGTCTGGAAAGGGTTCTTAGAAATAAATGGAGAAGATGAAATTGCCATTCGAAACTTGGTCAACATATTTTCCCAAGATATATACCAGGAGACCTTCACAGAGACACTGAGCACCCAAGCATTTGTGTTACTGGCTGAACATTTTGAGGCATACAAAGAGAGTCTGCACCAGGATCGAGGGGATCTAGCATCATTTTGGATGTCGTACTTGTATGTGGCAGACATCATGTTGAACATGCTGCAAGCTTCTAGAGAAGGAAGTTGGTGTCTCCATCTGTCTGCTATCAAAGACATAATACCATGGTCTTTTGCATATAATAAGCACAACTATGCCCAGTATCTTAGCACATATTAAGCAGAGATGACAAACCTGTCAACAACGCACCCAGATGCCCTGGAGCACCCCAGGAACAGCGAGTTTTCCATTCAAATTGGACCTGCCAATCTATTTGGAAGGATTCCTGTGGGTCAGGCCATTGAGGAGACAGTGAATAAAGACACCCAGACACCAGGAGGGACAAAAGGTTTCAGCCTCAGGCCAAGTGCAGTACACAGATACTACCTGACTGCAAAGTACAGAAGTTCATTTCTTGGTTTAATGAAAATTCCACTGAGGAGTAGCCAACCATTTTGCCACCCTGATCTCACTGCATCAGGAATGAAAAACGATGAAAGGGCAGTATCAATGTTGATCAGCATGTTGGATGAAAACTGGACAAATCCATTCGGTGTCTCCTTTGAGCTAATCAGCCTCTCCACAGGAATGATCGCTCCTGACAACATTGCAAAAGATCTTTTAGGGGCCAAGGTTAAGGGAGCTTAATCATTTGAAGTATTTTACAATGAAAGGCTTGATATCAGCGCCACCAAGAGTTTTTTAGACCCACTAAAGAAACTGAAACTAAAAACATTCAGTGATATCAAAATTAAGAGTTCAGTGAAAACACAGGGATGGAGTGTCATCAGAGCTGCTGACAGAAACCTGTTTGCAAAAATGACGCTCATTGGACAGACCAGAAAGCTGGACATGAGGAATATGCTGTCCTATCGTCTTGGTCCTATACCTTGGCCATTAGCAAACCCTGAAGGCACCTTACAAAACACAAGGCACAGCTCTCCAAACATCTGAGAAAGGATCTTTCACCAGCCGATACCATCCCGTCTAATTCAGCTTGCATCAGTGATGGAATGGCCATTGTACAGAAATAATGGCCAACACCAAAACTGTCTCTTTTGGAGAATCTTCCAAGTCCATCTTTTCTGTGATCCTGAGGGAGGGGAGAGTTAACTGCCGAATTGATGTTGTTGTCGACGTATACAAAGCAAACTCTATCAAGAATGCTGAGTGGGTGAAAAGAGGGTCTGAGGGTGCTATGACGTTTGGTAAGATTGTATCTGGCCACAGTTTGAAGCAGTAGAAGAATTTTCTACATAATGGAAACAACAAGACCCAACTGATTGAGTTTCTTGTTGATGAATGGAGCAATGATCAAAGTCTATGTGAAAGGCTGGACAAGAAAGAGCTTTTCCTAAGACATGGAGATCAATGCATACGAGTTACAAAAGATTCAGTCTCTGACATTCAAGATCTACAGAGTAGTCAGGAGGAGGCAGACACCCGGCTACTTCTACATGCAGAGCACTGTGGCAGGTCTGGTCTGGCAGCTGTTGTCATTGTATCACCAGAAACTGATGTCTTTATTTTGGCTATGACTTTTACACCAAAGATGCGTACTGAATATATAGACGTTAAGAAGGCTTCAGATCTTCTCGGTCTCGAAAAATGTGCCTGCCTTCTTGGTCTCCACTCATTCACAGGTTGTGACACTGTGAGCAGCTTTGCCGGCAAGGGCAAAGTCTCAGCTCTCCGTCTTCTGAATGATTAAGACCACATGATAACCCTGCATTCATTAGACCAATCATGTGACCTATCGAACCAAGCAATCAAACAACAAGAGGGACTAACATGTTCCCTTTATAGTGCCAGGACAACAATTAACAGCATAAATGAGTTGCGTTTCTCAATATTTTGTTCGAAGAAAAGGGAGGCTGAGTCTTGGCAGCTGCCACCATGTGCATCTTCCTTGCTCAATCACTGCAAGAGAGCCAACTATCAGTGAGCCATCTGGAAAAGAATTTTGGAAAGGAATCAGGATATTCCTTCTCCAGTTGGCCATGGGTGGAAGCTAGATGAAGGAGAGTTGGTGATTGACTGGGGAGACGCACCACTTGCCCCTGAGGCTGTCATGGGGTTGATCGCATGCAACTGTTAAAAAGCTGTGCTTGGAGGAGAGTTGCTCTTGCCTACAGAACAGAATGAGGTGCACATACCTTTGCAAGTTGCAGACATGTAGCAACATGGAGGAAGAAGAGGAGGAAGATCAGGGGACTATTGAATTTGAAGGCTCATCTGATGATGACGACACTGATGAAGAATGAGATAAAAAAGTTTACTGATTCAAAGAGGCCGAAAAATATCCCGGGGAGCATGACTTTAGGGTAGGAGATAAGTAGGCCTACAAATGCAGAACAAATGTTTGCAAGTATCAACATTTTTGTATTTTTTGAAAGATGGTTTACCATATTTTTATGTTTTGTTCTGTCAGATAGAAGTAACATGCATTTCCAAAGTTAAGTGGTGTATGTGCTTGACCTTGACTCCAGGGCATTGACCTTTAAATGTCAAAACAGTCCTAGATGAAATAAACTCATTCTGACATGATATTTGCCCTTGGTGGGGAAAATCTGTTTGAAAAATGGTATGAACGAGCATTAAATTGTCATCTTTATGTTAGCAGGTGTTTCACTAAAAAAATGGCATTTTCTAAATATGTGTCAAATACATACGAATTTAATCTGTTCCACAACCGACTTCGGATGTAGAAAATGTTCAGATGTCGAAACGAATTTTCCCATAAGAATACATTAAAATAGGATTAATCCATGGTTGAGCCCAAAAACCTATGATAACTTCTTGATAAACTACTACACATAATTTCCCATGAGAATAATGCACACTAAATTAGATAATAGACATGTAAAAGAGAAGAATTATCAAAAAATGATAAATAAGAAACGGGCTTTTAGCGTCACTTTACCTTAGAAACTCCAGCGCAGGTGTTGTTGGTCTTGCTACGCAGAGAGGAGACGGACGGGCGGCGAGGAGGTAGAGAGGTTAACTACGATAAATGTACGCTACCGTAACTTATTCTAACTTACACTAAGTGAACTTTAACATAACTTAGCTTATCTTTTTTTTATTTTTTTATTTTATATTTTTTTTTTACATTTTCTTTTTTTCTTTTTGATGATTAATTTTAATCACTTTCACTCTCTACACTTGAAATTGATTGAATTTCTTTAGCTTCACTCTTTGCCGTTTTCTTTGTTTCACTTTCTTTCGCTTCACTCTTTGCCGTTTTCTTTGAATCACTTCCATCCTCTTCATCACGAGTTTGCTTCGTAGTTTTTTTAAAGAAACTATCGATAGATAGCTGCTTGGTACGGCTTTTCAGAATGTTTCGAAAGTGAGTTAGGCAAACATCATCTAACTGCGCAACTATACGACAAACCTGCAATTTTTTTTGGGTGGTTTTTGTCGATGAAGTCGGGCCACGTCTTGATATTTTCCTAACACCTCTTTTATATGCGCCGAACCTAACACATGTTCTACCTCCTCGATCCCTTCCTCATCATCACTCATGTGCTCAGACATAGCATGGAGTTCCTTGAGCTCCTCTGTGGTAAGTTCGTCGTGATGTTCGGCGACGAGTTCCGTAACGTCATCTGCGTCAACCTCAAGACCCATGGACTTGCCAAGGGAGACAATTTCCTCTACGTCTTCCGCTGCACCCACCACGGGATCAGGTTTGGGGTCAAAACCTTCGAAATCTCGGGGAGAAACTGCATCAGGCCACAACTTCTTTCAGGCAGAATTGAGGGTCCGTCGAGTTAATCCCACCCAAGCCTGATCTATGATCTTTAAGCAGTGCATGATGTTGAAGTGGCTCCTCCAAAATTCACGCAAAGTTAAGTTGGTGCTTTGCGTGACATTAAAGCACTGCTTATATAAGTGCTTGGTGTACAGCTTCTTAAAATTAGAGATGACTTTCTGGTCCATGGGCTGGAGGATAGAGGTGGTATTCGGTGGAAGATACAGCACCTTTATGAACTTAAATTCATCGAAGATATCATCTTCATGTCCGGGGGGGGGGGGTGAGTGGGTGCATTGTCAAGGCATAGCAGGCACTTCAAAGGCAATTTCTGTTCATGAAGATACTTCTTCACAGAAGGGCCGAAAACTTGGTTAACCCATTGCACAAAGAACTGCCTAGTGACCAAGGCCTTCGAGTTGGATCGCCAGAAAACATGAAGCTGGTCCTTATCGACGTTGTGTGCCTTAAAGGCCCTAGGGTTCTCGGAATGGTAAACCAGTAAGGGCTTGACTTTAAAGTCCCCGCTAGCGTTGGCACATAGGGCAAGAGTCAACCGATCCTTCATTGGCTTATGCCCAGGCAATTTCTTCTCTTCAGCGGTGATGTAGGTTCGACTGGGCATCTTCTTCCAAAACAGCCCGGTTTCATCACAATTAAACACTTGCTGCTCTACTTAGCCTTCTTCCAGCACGATCCTTTCAAAGTTCTTGACAAAGTCAGCTGCAGCCTTTGTGTCCGCACTAGCAGCCTCTCCGTGGCGAACAACTGAATGAATCCCGGACCGTTTCTTAAATTTCTCAAACCAGCCACAAGATGCCTTGAAATCGTCTGAGGAAGGTTCGGTTGAACTCTCCCCAGCATCACCCCCAGAGCTCTCCTCCTTCAAGTCCGTGAAGATGGCGTGCGCCTTCTCGCAGATGACGGTTTCGGTGATGGTGTTGCCAACAATCTCTCTGTCCTTGATCCAGATTAGCAGAAGTCGTTCCATCTCTTCTATGATAGGGCTACGGCGTTTTGAAATAATGGTGATCCCCTTAGAAGGTTTCACTGCTTTAATAGCTTCCTTCTGTTTAAGGAATGTCGAGATCGTCGACATATTACGGCCATACTGTTTAGCAAGTTCACTCACGCTCATGTTTTTCAATAAATTCCTGCTTTACGTCTAAAGAAAACATTTCCTTCTTCCTTTTCTCACCACTACCACTACCACTTGCAAAACTAAGCCTTTTAGGACCCATACTTTACGTAAATTACCGTAAAAGGATGCATGTAAAAAATCACAATTAAAACAGTACAATAATAGTAGAACGCACAGGGCACAACCGCAAGAAGCCGACGAGAACAGAGGACTGACCAGAGCCGCGCTAATTGAGGGTCCCTCCGAGGTCGAAGTGCTGCCTTCAATCGGCGGAAATAAAAAACACATCAGGCGCTATGAGTACCGACTACGCGTACGAGTATTGTTTACTTCAGGTGTCGAAAAAAAAATTCGGGTGTAGAGTAGGAACGTGTTCGAATTGTACTTCGCGTGTCGAAAAATTCGGATACAACCGGTTCGACGAAAATTGCTTACTTCGTGTGTCGAAATAAAATTCGGGTGTAGAATCAAAAGTTTGCTCAAATTTTACTTCGGATGTTGGAAAATTCGGATGTAGATACGTTCGGATTTTGAGGTTCCACTGTACTGTTAAGTACCATACCTCTGATACAAATAAATATAACACTTTTAGGCATAAAATGGAGTTGGATACTTATTATCTCCTATCTAAGCTCATTTAAGTGGAAAAACTCCCATTGGGGCGGTAGCTGGGGAGATTTTTTGAACAGAGGTACAGATTTTATGTAAGGGCAAAATTTTATGACCTTTTGACCTCTAGTGACCTACTTTATTGGCATATTGGGAAAAATTATACATAATTTTGTAGAACATAAATTTTCCAACATTTTGAGTGGTAACTTGCAGATTATTGGACCATTACTTCAAAAGATATTGCAATTTACATTTCCCCTACCCCAAAATTTGGATCCCATATTGGGACCATTCGTAGATCTTCATGAGGTGATTACTAGCACTAAGCTACTCCTCCAAGCTTGGCTTCAAATTTTTTTTTTCATCTATGGATATATACCTTTCAAGAAAAAACAGTAATATTTTGCCACACCAGGTGGTACCAATCCATACAATTCTTGGGTCTGGCTCATCGACTAATATGGATGTCATGAGATTCAGGTAATAAAAGTTTGTGGTAGCCATAACAACTTTTATTTGTGTTCGATCTACCAGAATCTAGGCATGGATGATTCTATCTTCGATTGTCTTCTTACCATTATGGCTAAGATACAAGAAGATGATAGAAAGGCTTCTTTTGTCTTTGTTTGGTGATTTTAATGCTCACCATAGTGAGTGGTTAAGTTCTATCTCTCCTACCGATCGCCATAGCTTAAGAGCTTTAGACTTTGCCTCTGAATCAGGCTGTGAGCAAATCATAAATGAATCTACACACAGGTCTGGTAATTGCTTGGACCTTGTACACTGACTCCCCTGGCGTTATAGCTAGTAAGGCTGGTTTGCCAGTTGGGACATCTGATCATGCCTTGATTTCATTAATAGTGAAGACTGAGCAGCCTGCCCCTGATATATCATACTCTTGTGAAATTTATATGAAATCCCAAGCAGACTGGAACGGGATTTTGCATGATCTTTTGTGCTTGAATTGGTCACAATTATATAGTAGCGTAGATCCTGTTGTCCCTTTGAATGAGAATCTAGTCAACATAATTGATAGGCGTATCCCTTCTCGTGTCCTAAGGTATCGAGTGAAGGACAAACCGTGGTTCAATGATGATTATAGACGTGCTTATTTGGAGAAGCAGGAGGCCTATCATCTTTGGAAGGGTAACAGATCAGATTTGACCTAGAACAACTATACTCAGCTTCGAGCTTTTTCTCAGAGTGTTTATGCCTCAACTGAAAAGGAGTAAAATTTAACCATAAAAGAAACCCTTTCTGGTACAACTCAGGAACATAAATGGTGGTCTACCCTTAAATCTGCACTCTTTGGTGTAGATGCAACAGTTCCTCCTTTACTTAAACCAGATGGCTCAGTCACCCACTGTCCAAAGGAAAAGGCAACCCTTTTGGCTGATGCTTTTGACAGTAAACAGAGTAATGAAAAACTTGAACTTCCTCATTCCTGTTTTCATGAGGCTAAACTACCTTGGTTAGCTTTTCGATCTCTTGAGATTAAAGCTCTGTTGATGGACCTTGATGCTTATGGAGGTGTAGACCCAAATGGTATTTTTCCTTTGTTTTTTATAAAGACAGCAGATTTCTTAGCCCCAAAGTTATCTGTTATTTTGTGCAAGTTAGCAAGAAGGGGAGCTTTATGTACTTGTTGGAGAATTTGTAATGTTACTCCTCTATGTGTTTGTGGTAGCTCAAGCCCACTGATTACCACCCAATTTCCATATCTACCATACTATCTAAAGTTCTTGAGCGTCTTCTGGCAAAACTTCTTAATAGGTTTGCTGAAGATCATCATCTATTCCCTAGTTTGCAATTTGGTTTTCGTAAAGGTCTTGGAGCATGTGATGCCCTTCTTACAATCTCCAGTGCCATACAGAAATCCCTTGATTGTGGTCAGGAAGTTCGTATGATTGGCCTTGATTTTAGTGCTGCCTTTGGCCGTGTTAATCATGAGGCCCTTGTTTTCAAACTCAAACAGTTGGGAGCGGGTGGGTCGTTTCTTAGCATTATTATTGATTTTTTAAGTAATAGATCACAAAGAGTTGTTGTTGATGGGCACCATAGTGAGTAGAGGAATGTGATATCCGGTGTTCCACAAAGTAGTGTTCTTGGCTCATTACTTTTCATACTATATACGCATGACATGTGGTTTGGCCTAGAAAACAAGCTTGTTGCATATGCAGATGATGCTACTCTCTGCATCAATTCCATTCCCTGAATGTAGATCTGGGGTTGGTGAATCTTTTAATAGAGATCTAGCTAAAATTAGTGCATGGTGCAAATTATGGGTTGTGAATTTGAATACTAACCAAACTTAAAGTATAATTGTATGTAGGTCAAGGACGGTGGCTCCTCAACATCCGGACCTCAGTATTGATAATTTTTCTTTAAATTTGTATAACTCTTTTAAAATTTTAGGTGTGATTCTCGACAGCAAATCTACTTTTGAGAAACACATTAGGTCTGTGTCTTCTTCAATTGCACAATAAATTGGCTTATTGAGAAAGTCTTAAAAGATTTTCGGTGATCAGTCTATTCTGAAGAAGTGTTTTAATTCTTTTATTTTACCTTGTTTTGAGTATTGTTCTCCTGTCTGGTGTTCAACTGCTGATTCTCATCTTAATTTGTTAGACAGAAACTTACGGTCTATTAAATTTCTTATTCCTGATCTAGATATTAATCTTTGGCACCGTCGTTCAATTAGTTCATTGTGTATATTGCGTAAGATTTTTCATAACTCTGACTATCCTTTACATTCAGAACTCCCTGGACAATTCTATCCTGTTCGTAATACTAGGCAGGCAGTTAATTCTAATAGACAGGCCTTCTCCATCATGAGGCTCAATACTACACAGTATTCTAGAAGCTTTATTCCAGCTGTTACCAAGTTGTGGAATGATCTTCCTAATCGGGTAGTTGAATCAGTAGAACTTCAAAAGTTCAAAGTTGGAGCAAATGTTTTTATGTTGACCAGGCTGACATGAGTCTTTTATAGTTTATATATGACATATCTGTTTTTGACGTTGTTAATAGTTTATAGAGAACATATCTGTTTGACGTTGTTACTGTTTCTAGAATGATTTATTGTTAATTTATTCTCATTATTTATTCATTTCCTTATTTCCTTTCCTCACTGGGTTATTTTTCCCTATTGGAGCCCTTGGGGTTGTAGCATCTTGCTTTTCCAACAAGGGTTGTGGCTTGGTTAGTAATAATAATAATAATAATAATAATAATAATAATAATAATAATAATAATAATAATTGCCACTGTCAATTGCCTCTGCCATTCATGAGTGACATTTAAAACACACCATTTACGGTCTACAATCACCTAATTTCAGTGAAGTTCCGCATTATCTCAAGGAATCAAAATGATTTCCAATGTATGAGGTAGACTTTCCAAAATAAATTCTAACATCAGATGTCATATTCCAAACGAGTACTATCTTCAACACCTCCAATCTTTATTCGGAATTTTACATCTATTAGCATCATCTTCTTCTTCCCCATCGTTATCCCTACATTAAGGGACCGGTTATCTGATGTGCCCTCTCCATTGCCTTCTATTAAAGGCATCCACCTCCACTAAACCTCTTCCCTCCATATTATCCTTTAATCTATCTCACCATCTAATTCTCTGCCTCCCTCTTGATCTTCTCTACCTAACACCTACTGTATTTGTATCACCCTGTTTGAATAAGGAATGCGGATACAAAAGATATTTGGTTAAATTAATTCTGAAATCTTATCCTAGAAGAACATTACACAATTTCCATGGCAAACCTAGATTTCTTTTCAATGGAACACCGTTGAAAATAGATCTCTTCTGATAACACTGATTAGGGATAGGCGAAATTAAGAGCATCCATGAGATTACTACCTCTTCAATCATACCCCTGAAGTTTGAATTATGTTCTTGGAATACTTCGTGTGAGATTAAGCATATTTTTTTCTGTAACACCTTTAGAGACACTAAATGCGTGAGTATTTGAAACCTATTTTTAATCGGAACTCAGTTACTTAATGTAGAAAGTTCGCTTTCAAAAGAGGTTTAATTTTAACAGTGGATTGACTTCATAAGTCTTACTTCATCGGATGTCTCATTTAAAGAGGTTATACTCAGCCAAAGGGCAAATTTCAGAAGTAACCCACGCACAATGCTTTGGTTTATCATCCTTTCGTACAGATCACAACCTTTTACCAAAGTAAAGAATTATTTTCCTTAATTAACGCCGAAGCATCTCATATTTAGTCTATAATTTGACTTCTGTTCTCAACAAATGTAGAGTTGATATACTTGAAGAAGCTTGGGTGTTATACTAAAATCGTGATTCTTTTTAAATGCATCGTTAAAATCAAATGAAATCTTTATCACCTTAAGAAAACTCAAGAAAGAATTAAATTTCCAATGTGGTAGTTTACATAATAATGAAAATTATTTTTGAGAACAAGTGTGTTGAAGACAAAATGACAATTGTTACATAAATAATTTCCATCTTCCCTATGAGATAAAGAGCAACGTGTCTGGCTATATATATATATATATATATATATATATATATATATATATATATATATATATATATATATATATATATATATATATATATATATATATATATATCATCATCTCCTCCCACGTGTATTGACGCAAATGGGCTCAGTTAGATTTCACTAGTCGTCTCAATACTTCTCCATTTGTCATTTCCTACTTCATGCTTCATAGTCCTCAGTCATGTAGGCCTGGGTCTTCCAACTCTTTGGCTATATATATATATATATATATATATATATATATATATATATATATATATATATATATATATATATATATATATCATTTCCTGTCACGCTCAGCCGCATTACCAGACGTATGAGCAATCAGCCTCACCCAGTCTCATGGGTAGTAGGGAGAGAGAGTAGTCAGGCTTTGGTGGCAGTGGTACCCTGGGAGGTACACTCGGAAACAACAATCTCTCACAAATTGCCGAAACTATTGTGTAGCAGTTATGAAACGGGGGGAGGGGGTTGAATCTGTGTGTATGCATGTCAGTGCATATTCGACTGATTAATATAGTTGCCAATTATCGACGGGTCGCGTATGCTTGTTATCTAATAAGGGAAAACACAGAGTCTTTGTTTTAGTAGTTTGAATTATTTACTGCTCTACTTTCGTTAAAGATTTCACAATTGCATCATATCTATTTAATTTGGAAATCTATGGAATTTCATATGAAAATATTCCCTACACAAAAACTCAAGAAAACTTTTAGTTTTAGAATTAATTGAAAAATAACAAGAAATGATCATGTAAGAGCTTCTGGTGGTAACGTAGCCAATATAAGTCTAAATGGCTATTAAGTGATCACCAAGCTATATCTGATAAGAATGCCCATATGTGAAAATATAAAGTGTGAAAAACTTGGACAATGATATATAGCGCAATGAAGATGTATTACGAAATTTTAAAATACGTGAGCTTTTTCGGCAATAGCACTGACAGGAAGACCCTTCCACAGTTATATAAATCAAAGGCTTCTGGAACTGGGGCAGCATGACAGTCTACTGAAAGGTTAATGCATACAATAGTAATTTGCGCACTATATCTTGGGGTGCAGTCACTAAGTGTGGTAACGGTGGTTGCTGTGGAAATAGAGCTTCTGAACTAAATCACCATTACAAATTTTGTAAAGAGGAAGTCACCACTAAATTTTGCTCAACTTAAAGATCCCAGGCAGTTGCGGACATTCAGCCTGAAGACTATAATCCATTATGTTTTCATGTTGGAGACCTTGAGCTTATAGGATATTGCTTTGCCAACTAGGGTTATAGCCTGGCGTGTAATAATAATAATAATAATAATAATAATAATAATAATAATAATAATAATAATAATAATGATAATAATAATAATAATAATAATGGTAGAATAAATGATCTGGAGCTGTGGCACCAATAAAATATTCGTTGTGGATACAAAAAGCCGCTAGAAGTATTACAATATTTTCTTATAAACAGTATTTTTGATTGAAGAAAAAAAAAAACTTGGCATCACGGGTATTAGTCCCATATATTAAAAATATTCAAGTTTAGTGCCATCTATGCAAAACATGTTTTGAAGTGATAGAATAGTGCAAGATCAGCAAAACGTCAATCTTGAATTTGGAGATGTTCTGCTGCAACTCCAACTGATATCACACTTTTCTAATCCCTTTCGGATTTCTGTTCAGTCTGGCAAACAAGATAAACAAGAGTAGCAGCCTCAGCACACTATCTTATCTTTAATTCCAATATTTGTAACATCGCTTAAGATTGAAAACAGAATAGCAGACAAGTACCGTATTGTATAACTAAAACACCACTTAAAAATTATCAAAATAGCCCAATTGTTTTGGTTAAGGAGCTAAGAAGCTTTAAAATTACACGGCAATGAGAAAACTAATTCAAATAAAAATACTAATGTTAAGCAAAATTTTCATGAAATGCATTAGATCTAGAGGTAATACAATCTGATGCAAACTAAAGTGGTAACAAGTATCTTATTGATTCCTTTTGTTGAGATTCTGACATCTGAAAAACATTAAATTTCTTCTCTATGCGGTTTGACGCACGGGAGAGCTGGTGTAACTATACTCTATTATTTTAAGCTGACATTGATGTACTAAGAGCAAAGTCAATTGCTTATTGCCTCTGATTGGCTGGACCTCAATTTGTCCGAATTTATCATTTTTCTATAAACTCGATTATCATATAAATATAAGTTGCTATTCTGAATGTGATATAAATATTAGGTAAATTAATTGGAAATAAGAAGAACCTACATATATATTTAGTGTGATTAACTATCAATTAAATTCAAATAAACATAGAAGCTGAAGTCCTGCAACAATGTACCAATTACAGAAATATAAAAAAATTCTAACCATTAATTACATGATAATTATTACTATAATAGATATCAGACTTTTATAGCAAATTTAGAAAATAAAATAATGATGAAATACATAAAACCATATAATGATAAACAGATATGAATGGCATACGGTGGTACGTCAATTAGAAGGATAGCGACTGCATTCATCCTCTGACACCACAAGATGCGTGTTTCTGTGCACGTTCTTGAGGCATGGTTTTGCCTTTAAAAGATATCAGAGATTCTTCAAGTAACGGTGAAGAAAATATCAATATCAGTGGCCGGCTTTAGTAGGCTCACCAGCCAGAGCAGTAATATAATACTGAATGTACTAGATATATATTTTTTTATTTTTATTTAGGGGCTGGCCTGTTCAAAACTTTAAAGGATTTTACAAAGGCCACATTGAATAAGGACAAAATCGACAAATTCAACCTAAGGTTATTTAATATAAATATACTACAGAAAACAGTAGCACGTTGGCATAGCAATAACAAAACAAACCGTTCAAGTTGATAATTTTTCAACCAAATTTCATGATATTTGGTCATATAGTTTTTGAGTTATATGAATCACAAACACACAGACAGACATACAAACAAATACACGCCTATCAAAACATAACCCTCGAGACGAAGTTGGCGAACGGTAATAAATCATTAATGACAGCCATATAAAATCTAATGCCCCGAAAAAGTTATTCGATTTCTTTCAATAAAAACAAACAAATCAGCTGATGAAATATATCCTAATTCACACAAACCAGTAGACAAATCATTATTTCAGTTATCGGCTTTCTCATAAACCAAATTCACATGATTTATTGCCGCTGGATTTAAAGGTTTAAAGGTTTACAGGCCGCTCATGAATGGCATAGGCAAGGGAAAGTGACTTTGCCCTATCAAGCAGGACAATGCCCTATAGACTAACTGTTTATATTTATGATTAGCGCCCATGCCCCCTCTCCACCCCAAGCTAGGACCAAGGAGAGCCAGGCAATGGTTACTGATGACTCAGCAGATAGACCTATAGGCTCCCCCAATCCCCCCATCCCCAACTCACAAGGATAGTGAGATTGCAGTGATCAAAGGAACTAACAAGCCTGAGCGGGGGACTAGGCCCAGTCTGGCGTTCACCAGTCAGGGACGTAACCTCTAGGTGTCGGAGAGTAATCGGCGCTCACATTACCTTATAAGATATGGACTTCAAACAATCAGGGTCGAAGTTGTTGCATGAAAGCTGCAAATCACCGATTGATTTATCGTCACTACTTTTAGCTCTTTACACCTCAATGACGACTTGCAGACTGTAAAAATTTCAGGCCAATCATGAATGGCAGAGACAAGTGACAGTGTCAATGTTCTGGCTAGTAAGACAATGCCCTAGAGACTGAGTAAAGTATATCACATCATAATGCTCATTATTATTATTATTATTATTATTATTATTATTATTATTATTATTATTATTATTGTAGTAGTAGTAGTAGTAGTAGTAGTAGTAGTAGTAGTAGTAGTAGTAGTAGTTTTAGTGGTAGTAGTAGTGGAGGTGACAATGTCATCACTGTTCTTATGGTTTCTGTTTTCGTCACAACCATGACACGTAAGGTCTAGACGAGTTAATCATAATACTAAAAGAAGGGGGGCTATTCTCTCTCTCTCTCTCTCTCTCTCTCTCTCTCTCTCTCTCTCTCTCTCTCTCTCTCTCTCTCTCTCTCTCTCTCTCTCTCTCTTATTGTAGATATTACTATAACCACAATCATCATCAAAATAAATAGCCAAATATAGATTTCCCCTGGATACACGATTTAATATAGGAGCACTATTTTTAAGACCAAACTTCTCTAGATCAATTCTAAAACTCGGTCGAATGAAACTAGGAATTAGCGATAACCAAAGTTGAAATGAATCAATCGGCCTCGACCAAACAGAAAGCCAAATATTGAACTATATCTAGATTTATGATTTGAGAATGTATGTTTGTGAAACACATTGTCCCAAACAGTGACAAATTCATGTTCGACTTGCTACCTCAATACATGACTTCAACTTTGTTCTGCATGTCGACTTCATTGTTGCAGCATTCATACCGAATATGATATTTGTATTTTGAATAGTTAAAGCGTTATTGCAAATATTTATTATTGTTTTAACTTTTGATCATTAATGATGGCCTCAACCCCGACCGTTTGATCTCACTCTTTACATTGACTTCACTCATGGAGTAAACAGTCTAAAGTTATGGCCGAGGTTAAATTCCTATTTGACATTTGACTTCTATATATGACCTCAACATTGAATCTTCGATCTTACACAGAGAATAATCAATACTCCTCCTCCTCTACGATGATAGATAAAAATTCTGAAAAAAGAAAAATAAAATTACGGTACTAGGAATACTTTAGCCGCCATAAGATGGCGAGTATATAAAGATACTTGAAGACAGATTGGTCAATTAGTAAATGCTCCTAGGTAAACATAGGTTATTTCCATTCCATTAAACCCCAAAGGGCTTGCTTTGATGACGATGAGTGGTCTTTAATGTCTTCAAGAGCACCTAAAAATTCTGAGATCCTAAATTTTAGAAAGATTCGTAATAGGATCCTTGGAAAACAATTATCTATATAGACTTGAACACAGGACACTAGTGAGGTAAACTTATTAAAGAAAACAAATATTTAACGATATTTTGAGCTATATATCATATCAAATACATTTTCTGCAATTTTTTGATACTCTCTTAGTTTGATCTGTAACATTGGAAAAGCTTAAAGATTAATGTGAAAAGGAACTTTTCAGCAACATCGGTAAATGCGTTAATGTAAGAAACAATTAATGAGGGATAACTCTATGTATATAGAAAAGAAAAGATTTAGTAATATCAAATGAAGCAAATATAATAATACCACAATAAAACCTTGACCACAATATACAAACAATAAGAGTGAAGCCACAGGAAATATTTTTTGAATATGATTAATGCTGCTGGATATTGAATAAATCTGCATGAAAGACGTCAAAAGCGAGGATATCAGCATCTAACTAAAGGTGGATGCAAGTTACAATTAAAGCCATGAATTTAACTGAATGGTATTAATTCAGCTATAATAAGAAGTATGTGTGGAACCTTCCAAGATACACGGAAGGGTAAGCAACACAAATTTGGGGGACCTGCTTAAAGAAAAAATGTTTAGCATCTGAAGATGGAAAAATTAGTTTTACATCGAAACTAGAAGCATAACCATAACAATCATCAATGCTGGGACAATTAACGATTCATTTATCTCCTTAAAAGGATATTCAACTATTCCTATGATAAAAAAAAAGACTTTTGAAATATTGGTATCCATAGATATCAAAATACTGGTCAGGTATTTCTTAAAAGGTTGACAGACTTTTTTTTTTTTTTTGTCCTTTTTCTTTTTTGTGAAGCACTGTGATGTACCAAGGTTTGTCTGCCACACACAAAAGTACCATTGAGTACTGTATTTAAGTAAAGAGAGTTATAAACAGAAATAAAGATGGCTTAAAAGGAAAAGAATGCTCTACAAGTAAGTATCTAAGGTAAAGGGAAAGCTTATCACTGCCTCGCAATCTGCTGCACGGGAGTTCTAATCCTAGTCAAGCTGGATAGTCTCTAGTAGCGTCTGCAACCTCACCGTGGTTGGGGAGTTGGGGGAGACTACCGGTTTACCAGCTGATTCATCAGCAACCGTTCTAGCTGGTGTAAAAGCTGGGCTTAGGCACTGATTCTTTCTGTATATGGTCGGTCTCTAGGATATTATCATGTCCATTACCTCTGCCAGTCATGAGCGGCCTTCAAACTCTTAATGAAGATAGGAACAAGGAACAGGCAAGCCTCTGATAAACGCATTCGTACATATAATATGTGGTAAACTCAGCACCATGTAATAAAACATTAAAAAATAACAGTTGTTATAATCCAGTCCTAAAATACGCATAATGGGGCCTTCGGACATAACAAAACTCTTAGACCTGTCAAGAAGAATAACATAATACCTGCCACAATATTTCGCAGATGATCATATATCTCACCAGATCCCCCCCCCCCCCCCAAAAAAAAGGGTGGAAAAAATAATCTGCTGGTATTTGACTCGAATTGGGTTGAAGCTTGGGACAATAGGTCAAGGTAAAAAATGAAATACTGTACATCAGATAGAATAACCATCACTCTCCTAGGTTTTCTTGGTATCGCACGTGTTTCATACCCACTTATACACTGCAATGCTCATGCTATTGCTATTGCTCTCTCCCGCACTGATAATAGGAAGACCTGTTTAAACTTGCCATCGCATGTTGCACATTTATTGAATTTTTGTGTCATTGTTGCCCTCAACTGTTTGTATCTATGATCGTTATCTTCTTAAATAAAGTTACTTATATTCACCTAGCCTCTATGGTAGGACCTAACAGCTAGCTTGCGACATTGGTGACCCCGGAGTGATTAGCTCCCCACCGCCATTTCGCCCCACAGTTTTCCAAAGCCGCCCACGCACCTTCACTCTTCGCCCCACGGAACAAGGAATAATACAATGCAGACCTTTTAAATGACCTGCAACTAATAAATTCCTTGGTCAGCAAAATACTAAAAAAAATATTATCTTCTCCGTCTAGTTTCGAGTTCTAAAGACAAAATAACATTACAATACTTTTGTAGATATACGAAATAAATAAGAAAATGTTACTTTCTAACTGACCTTGATATTAGCTAGGTGAAAATATTCGAGGAAAAGTAATTACCAAATAACGTGGTTTTAAAAAATAAAATAATGTTGTCAATTAATAATGTTTTTTTTTTTAATCTTTCTTCTCTTACTAATATCATTCTTTTTGTTTTCACCTTCGTAATTCTCTCCACTCCCATTTTTCCCCCAACTCTTTTTAATCTTTTTCTTTGTTCTCTTAGTTTTGAAATTTCACTTTTCTTTTAGGGTCGTGGCGTAATACTTCTCTCTTTTCGTCTTCTTAACAACTTCTTCACTTCCTCCTCCTTTTCTTCTTCTTTATCTGCTTCCTCTCCTCATCCTCATCCTCCTCCTTCTCCTCACATTTCTCCTCCTGCTTCTCTTCCTCCTCCTGCTTCTCTTCCTCCTCCTGCTTCTCTTCCTCCTCCTGCTTTTCCTCCACCTCCTCTCCTCTTCCTTCTCTCTCTCATCCTCCTCCTCCTCCTCCTCCTTAAAATTCTTTCCCACTGCTAGATCCAGAGAACAGTCATTAACCCTAATGAAAAGGAAGAATATTCACATATAAAGACATTGAATTTATGACAAAATGTTCCTCACCAGCAGAGGCATAAATTAAGTTGCATTTTACCTCAATTAATGGACATGGGTACAAAACTGGCGGTCTGCATAAATCCCGCAATAATATAGAGGAGACACCAAGAATGATTGCATAAGAAGCGAGAGAAGGGAGGAGGGGTAATGTTGGTTTGGTGATGAATGAGTTATTCATTTCGCAATGTTTGTAATAAAATAAAATTCAAAAATTCACTGTGGGGAATGTCATATACCAATTTTTCAAATAGAATTAATAATAATAATAATAATAATAATAATAATAATAATAATAATAATAATAATAATAAAGATTAACGCAATAGTAATAAAAAACACGGAAAAGCATTAATAACGTATAACGTATAAACAGTGGTAACACCAGCAACCATTTAAAAGATTTAAGACGATTACTAAATTAGCAAAACAAATAACACAAATGGCAAATCGCAAAGAAAGAATAAAAGCCTGATTATAATACCGACGACAATTTCCAGACATAGAAATAATGAAAGCAAAAGAAAGCAGAAATGTCTTCATTACCCAGAAATCTGACAGGAAAAGTCAGCGAAAATATTCTCCCAAACAAATAAAAATACGACAAAGAAAACACATGTTGGTGCAATCGACAATTTCGTGACTGCAAACAATTCACGTCATTATTCTCGTGTCATTGTGACACTCCGGCACAGGATATCTAACACGAAATCCTATCCCCCCTCTCCCCCTTCTCCTTCTCATACTCCCTCCTTCTGCTCCTTCTCCTCGACCTAATCTCCTCTTTCTTCTTCTACTCCTTCTCCTCTTCCTCCTTCTCCTCCTCTTTCTTCTGCTCCTTACCCTTCTTTTTTTCCTCCTCTTCCTTCTCCTCCTCCTTCTCTTTTTCCTCCTCTTCCTTCTCCTCCTCCTTCTCTTAACCCTCCACTTCCTACTCCTCTCTTCCTCCTTCTTCTACCCTTCCCCTTCTCCTCCTCCTCCTCCTTCTCGTCTCCTTCACCTGCCTCTCCCCTCCTCCCCTTCTTCTCCTTTTCCTCTCAATCTCTCTTTCTCAACCACTCCGTCCTCCCATCTTTCTCCTTTCTCTCACTCCTTACTATCCACCCATCAGACAATAGCAATACTATGGAAATTATTTACCTACGTGTTTTTTATATCACCTGACTACAATAGAAAACTTCCCTTTGATGTACTGTACTTTTTATTTCATTTTTCATTATACGTGAAAATCTCGTTTTGACATTTCCACACATCCTGATATTTGTTTTGCAATCTAGTGACAACATTGGCATTCTAATATTGTTTATTAAATAACTTATACTTTCAGGAATTATTTTACGTTTCTTTCCATGTAATGTATATTTACCAGCAATTGTATTTTCTCGCTGGGATGTTTTGCCTGTCAGATTTCAGTCTGGTAAGATAATTTTCTCATGCAAGTAACATTAACTATAGTTTCTGAAACTTGCGAGAGTAAACATTCAACATTTACCATTTTTTTTATTTGATGGTTCCCATTATTATTATTATTATTATTATAATTATAATTATTATTATTATTATTATTATTATTATTATTATTATTATTATTATTATTATTATTATTATTATTATTATTATTACTGCTGTTGTTGTCGTTGTTGTTGTTATTGTTGTTGTTGTTGTTAGCTAAGCTACAACCATAGTTGGAAATGCAGGATGCTATACTGTAAGCACAAGGGCTCAAACAGATAAAAATAGCGCAGGGAGGAAAGGAAATACGGAAATAAATAAACTACAAGAACTGTAATAAACAACTAAAACAAAAAATTCAAACCTCGGGAACAACATCAAAATAAATCCTTCTATATAAACTGTAAAAACTTCCAACAAAATAAAAGGGGAGAGTTATAACTTTTTGGCACCTTTAAAAAGGGATTTTGACGAAGGAAAAATCTATTTCTGGGGAGAGACCTGTGACGCCCAGTGAAAAAGTCCTTCTTTACACTTTTTCTGATATAAATCTTCCAAATATACCAGAGAAAGATAAAAGCATGGAATGCAGAGGTTACTACCCTCACGCGAGCACCTCGTGGGTGTCGTGTATATATCAGGGGCGTGTGAAAACCACTATTCACAGGCTGTCTTCCATTTAGATAACTCCTTCCTCAAAAGGAAGGGCCGTAACAAAGGCCCCAGAAACCACACTTGGACCACGCCACCGTCACCCACACGAGCGCCCTCTAGGTCATCCTTCTGCAAGAATATATGGCTTGGCAAGGAAAGGGTGGGTCCGTACAAAAATAACCGGGAAGGGTTTCACCAGGCGTCACAGGTCTCTCCTCAGAAATAGATTTTTCCTTCGTCAAAATCCCTTTTCTGGGTCGACCTGTGACGGCCGGTGAAAATGTACCAGAGAATGCCTTCCAAGCCGAATAAAGTAATAACATAATGAGGAGAATACAAGCACCATGTACGACAATAATATAATATAATAATGTAAGTAAACGTCCAATTACCAACTAGCCAAATGACATAGGGAACATAAGGCTAAATAACTATGACGACAAGGAATCATCTGAGTGTCGAAACGCAAATGGCATCAAACCTTACATGTCTAAGCATATCTAAACATTAAAGAAACGGTAACTACAATAACAGTTAAACCATAGGAATTAAACATGGCAAATATCATAGGGCTAACGAACTACCCAGGAGAGTGGCGACGTAGTGTGAGTGGCGGGTAGGAGGGAGAAGAGAAGAAATGGAAGAAAGGAAGAAGAAGAGATTAATAGGGAGAGATAAGACTCCCCGCTGCCCTCGTCGGGTATTTAAGGGCCTGTAAGATCTTCAGATAGTGGCGTTTGACAACCATAGGGGATTTCCAACCCGTATATTTTTTAAAGTCATCAAAGTCCCTGTTCTGGAATTAATTGATGGAGGTATCTACTGACCGTATATTATGACCCTGGGGAAATGATTCCGGATTGGTATGTTTAATGAAGTAGAGGATTTGTTGCCTGATACCGTGAATGGAAATAGTACCTTCTTGTTCCCTGATAACCAAGGGGCCAGACGAGCGGGTGGCAGTTCTAGCTAAAAAGGCCTTGAGAGTAGTGACTGGACACAGAGAAAGGATCCTGGGGAAGAAGAATAATTTTCCGAGGGGAGCACCTATTTTGCGGATCCTCATTTTTAGCTACGAAAGCTTTGTCTGGAGAAAGGAGTACTTCAGCTGAAGGGAGGAAATCTATGTTTTCCGGGTTTCGTGAGAGAGCTGCTTGTTCTGATATTCCATCACCTGAGGCCAAAGCCGTTAGAAATAAAGTCTTCCTAAGAAGAGTGATATAAGAGCAGGATTCATTGTCCGTGTCCGTCGCAAGTTTGAGGACACCATTCAGAGACCAAGAGTCCTTTTGTGGCCGAACCGAAGGTCGAAGCCTAGCACATGTTTTTGGAATAGATGAGAAATAGGAATCAGCTAGGTTAATGTTAAACCCAACAAGGAAGATCTTCTTCAAAGCTGACTTGCTGGTGGTTAGAGTGCTATCTGTTAGGCCTTTATCAAATAGAAACCTCAAGAAAGAGATGGCTAAATTCGGAGACATACGAGTATGGTCTGAACTCTTAGGAAATCTGCTAGTTCTTAACGGCCAAATCATATAGGCGAATTGTCGAGTCCCTTTTGTCTGATTCGATGAAGAGAACGTTTTCCGGGTCAATGTTCGCGTCTCTACGAGCTGCAAACTTCATGTAGTCCACAAAGTTAGGGTTTTGGCTATCCTTGAGTAATCTGACACAGTGAGTTTGGATTACTTGGGCCAGTATGGGGAACGGGATCCGGAAGGGACGGAGTTTCAACTCGAGGAAGAGAGGAAACCAACTGTTCTTTGGCCAGTGAGGTGGTACTAAAGCCACTGCCCCCCGGAAGGAGCGTAGTTTGTGTAAAAGTTTCATTAGAAGATTCACTGGGGGAAATAGGTAAATCTTCTTCCAATGGTTCAAATCCCGGTTTAATGCATCCATGGCATAAGCCTGAGGGTCCAGGGTTGGGGTCACATAACAAGGAAGTTTGTGATTCATCTAAGTTGCGAATAGATCTACCTGGAGGCCCGGAACCAGCCTGAGTATCCACCGGAATGAAATTATGTCTAGAGACCATTCTGACTCCAGTGGTTTCGTCCTGGATAGTGAGTCTGCTCTCACATTCTGGACTCCCGCTAGGTGAGTTGCTGACAGGAACCAGTTCTTTTCTGTTGCCCAGGCGAAGATAGTGACCAGGATCTGATTCAGGTTGGGTGACTTGGATCCTCCTCTGTTGACGCAGTGTACTACGTCTGTGCTGTTTGACACTACTCTGATGTGGGTCGACCTCGGAGGAGAGAGCCTCTTCAGGGTCAAGAACACTGCCATGGCTTCGAGAACCTTGATATGGGACTGTTTCATGGCGGGTGACCAAGAGCCTTGAAACATCTGATGTTCGGAGTAATCCCCCCATCCACTTAGAGATGCGTCTGTATGGAATGTCACTTGTGGAGGTGGGAATTGTAGAGGAACCGATTTGGAGAGGTTCTTCGGTTTGGACCATGGGCGTAGTCTCATTTTCAAGACAGAGGGGATCTTCGAGACCTTGTCTCTTAATTAAAGGTACTGTAGCTCTCTTTCTCCAAACTCGATTGATGTCTTTGAGTTTGGCTTTTAATAGGAGATCTGTTACTGAAGTGAATTGGAGAGGGCCGAGGATTCTTTCTAAGGCTCTTCTGGACACCTGTTTGTGTTTGAGAAAATTCTTGATCTTGGAAGCTATTCCTCTTACCTTTTTGGAAGGGAGAGACAACGTGTGCTTCGAAAGGTCCCACTGAATGCCTAACCATTCTAAGTGGCCTGATGGTTGCAGGCGGGACTTTTGGAGATTGACCCGAAATCCCAGGTTGTCGAGAAATCGAAGTACTTCCTTCGTAGCTCTGTTGCCTTCTATGGCCGACCGGGCCCAAATGAACCAACCATCCAGATAAGCAATGATCTGTATCCCTTGGTTCCTGAGTTGTTCTAACACTGTCTCTCCCAGTTTCGTGAATATCCTGGGATCAATGTTGAGGCCGAAGGGCATGACTTGAATGCAAAGGCTTTCCTGCCTAGGCAGAAACCCAGATAAGGAGAGAAGTTTCGAGCTATAGGCACATGATAATAGTCGTCGGTAAGGTCGACAGAGGTGGTGACGGCCCCACGGGGAAGTAAGGTCCGTACCTGAGAGATAGTCAACATCCGGAACTTGTCGCAGAGAATGTAAGAGTTTAGCTTTGACAAGTCCAGGTCCACTCTCAATGCCGACAAGCCTTTCTTCGGAATTGTGAACAGGCGGCCTTGGAACTTCAGTGATCGAACCCGTTTGATTGCTTACTTCTTGAGTAACTCTGTGGTGTACTCTTTCAGGATGGGAGTGGATTTCTGGAAGAAGGTCACTGGTGGAGGAGGAAAACCTTGTGGCCATTTCCACCTCAAACCGTTAGAGATTATGCTATGAGCCCATGGACCGAAGGTCCAATGGTCTCGAAAGTGGTAAAGTCTCCCCCCCTACCGGGACCACCTCGTTGTGAGGGAGTGAATCTAGGTCCTTTCCTTCCCCAAGCCCCCTTTTTCCTAGGTCCGCCTCGATGGCGGAACTGTCCTCTACTCCTGTAGCTTCCTCTCTGGTGTCCACGAAAGGAACCTGAGGGTTCGGAGCTAGGGCTGTATGCAGGTGAGGACATCCAAACAGGGTTGGGTTGTGTACCTGGGGAATCAGTGAGGTAGACCACCTGATGAGGGGGATTCAGATGCAGAGACGTCGACTCAGAGGAAGACTGTGATGACGAGTGGGTAACTGACGATTGATGGCAGTGACCCCGGTTCGTCTTGTAGGGGGTAAATCTCTGCTTCTTCTTGAAGAAAGCTTGCTTTTGGTCTTCGACCTTCTTTTTGGCAGTGAGGCCCCGCCTCACCTGCAATTTTGGTTTGCTCTCGTATCATCTTGTAGAACCTTGTTCACCTCCTCCTGAGGGAAGAGGGTTTTACCCCAGCAGGAGGAAGCTATCAGCCTGTACGGTTCATGTCTGATAGAGGCCTCAGACAGAACGTATTTCCTACAACTAACCCGAGCAGACCACAAAGCGTGTAGGTCAATTTGGTAGGACAGAGATAGGTTCTTCGTGAATATTCGAAACAAGGTCCCAGTGGAATAAATCGAGGCTAGGGACTCCCCGAGGTGGGGTCCGTCTCTTTAAGAGCCGGCATGGCAGAACCTTCTTTGACATCTTGAATAGTAAGACCTGTCAATTTATCCGTAATAGGCATGGTAATAATGAGAGCAGTTGTAGATATGGCGTAGGCCCCATTGTGTGGGGTGAGCTTGGAATTAGCGTACCCCCAGACCGACAACATCCTGGCCCAGACAGCTTGGGCCTGCTCTTTAGGAAATATTACCGTTACCTTCGGTACCTTGTCTAACCTAACCAATTTTTTGATACTCTCTTAGTTTGATCTGTAACATTGGAAAAGCTTAAAGATTAATGTGAAAAGGAACTTTTCAGCAACATCGGTAAATGCGTTAATGTAAGAAACAATTAATGAGGGATAACTCTATGTATATAGAAAAGAAAAGATTTAGTAATATCAAATGAAGCAAATATAATAATACCACAATAAAACCTTGACCACAATATACAAACAATAAGAGTGAAGCCACAGGAAATATTTTTTGAATATGATTAATGCTGCTGGATATTGAATAAATCTGCATGAAAGACGTCAAAAGCGAGGATATCAGCATCTAACTAAAGGTGGATGCAAGTTACAATTAAAGCCATGAATTTAACTGAATGGTATTAATTCAGCTATAATAAGAAGTATGTGTGGAACCTTCCAAGATACACGGAAGGGTAAGCAACACAAATTTGGGGGACCTGCTTAAAGAAAAAATGTTTAGCATCTGAAGATGGAAAAATTAGTTTTACATCGAAACTAGAAGCATAACCATAACAATCATCAATGCTGGGACAATTAACGATTCATTTATCTCCTTAAAAGGATATTCAACTATTCCTATGATAAAAAAAAAGACTTTTGAAATATTGGTATCCATAGATATCAAAATACTGGTCAGGTATTTCTTAAAAGGTTGACAGACTTTTTTTTTTTTTTGTCCTTTTTCTTTTTTGTGAAGCACTGTGATGTACCAAGGTTTGTCTGCCACACACAAAAGTACCATTGAGTACTGTATTTAAGTAAAGAGAGTTATAAACAGAAATAAAGATGGCTTAAAAGGAAAAGAATGCTCTACAAGTAAGTATCTAAGGTAAAGGGAAAGCTTATCACTGCCTCGCAATCTGCTGCACGGGAGTTCTAATCCTAGTCAAGCTGGATAGTCTCTAGTAGCGTCTGCAACCTCACCGTGGTTGGGGAGTTGGGGGAGACTACCGGTTTACCAGCTGATTCATCAGCAACCGTTCTAGCTGGTGTAAAAGCTGGGCTTAGGCACTGATTCTTTCTGTATATGGTCGGTCTCTAGGATATTATCATGTCCATTACCTCTGCCAGTCATGAGCGGCCTTCAAACTCTTAATGAAGATAGGAACAAGGAACAGGCAAGCCTCTGATAAACGCATTCGTACATATAATATGTGGTAAACTCAGCACCATGTAATAAAACATTAAAAAATAACAGTTGTTATAATCCAGTCCTAAAATACGCATAATGGGGCCTTCGGACATAACAAAACTCTTAGACCTGTCAAGAAGAATAACATAATACCTGCCACAATATTTCGCAGATGATCATATATCTCACCAGATCCCCCCCCCCCAAAAAAAAAAAAGGGTGGAAAAAATAATCTGCTGGTATTTGACTCGAATTGGGTTGAAGCTTGGGACAATAGGTCAAGGTAAAAAATGAAATACTGTACATCAGATAGAATAACCATCACTCTCCTAGGTTTTCTTGGTATCGCACGTGTTTCATACCCACTTATACACTGCAATGCTCATGCTATTGCTATTGCTCTCTCCCGCACTGATAATAGGAAGACCTGTTTAAACTTGCCATCGCATGTTGCACATTTATTGAATTTTTGTGTCATTGTTGCCCTCAACTGTTTGTATCTATGATCGTTATCTTCTTAAATAAAGTTACTTATATTCACCTAGCCTCTATGGTAGGACCTAACAGCTAGCTTGCGACATTGGTGACCCCGGAGTGATTAGCTCCCCACCGCCATTTCGCCCCACAGTTTTCCAAAGCCGCCCACGCACCTTCACTCTTCGCCCCACGGAACAAGGAATAATACAATGCAGACCTTTTAAATGACCTGCAACTAATAAATTCCTTGGTCAGCAAAATACTAAAAAAAATATTATCTTCTCCGTCTAGTTTCGAGTTCTAAAGACAAAATAACATTACAATACTTTTGTAGATATACGAAATAAATAAGAAAATGTTACTTTCTAACTGACCTTGATATTAGCTAGGTGAAAATATTCGAGGAAAAGTAATTACCAAATAACGTGGTTTTAAAAAATAAAATAATGTTGTCAATTAATAATGTTTTTTTTTTTAATCTTTCTTCTCTTACTAATATCATTCTTTTTGTTTTCACCTTCGTAATTCTCTCCACTCCCATTTTTCCCCCAACTCTTTTTAATCTTTTTCTTTGTTCTCTTAGTTTTGAAATTTCACTTTTCTTTTAGGGTCGTGGCGTAATACTTCTCTCTTTTCGTCTTCTTAACAACTTCTTCACTTCCTCCTCCTTTTCTTCTTCTTTATCTGCTTCCTCTCCTCATCCTCATCCTCCTCCTTCTCCTCACATTTCTCCTCCTGCTTCTCTTCCTCCTCCTGCTTCTCTTCCTCCTCCTGCTTCTCTTCCTCCTCCTGCTTTTCCTCCACCTCCTCTCCTCTTCCTTCTCTCTCTCATCCTCCTCCTCCTCCTCCTCCTTAAAATTCTTTCCCACTGCTAGATCCAGAGAACAGTCATTAACCCTAATGAAAAGGAAGAATATTCACATATAAAGACATTGAATTTATGACAAAATGTTCCTCACCAGCAGAGGCATAAATTAAGTTGCATTTTACCTCAATTAATGGACATGGGTACAAAACTGGCGGTCTGCATAAATCCCGCAATAATATAGAGGAGACACCAAGAATGATTGCATAAGAAGCGAGAGAAGGGAGGAGGGGTAATGTTGGTTTGGTGATGAATGAGTTATTCATTTCGCAATGTTTGTAATAAAATAAAATTCAAAAATTCACTGTGGGGAATGTCATATACCAATTTTTCAAATAGAATTAATAATAATAATAATAATAATAATAATAATAATAATAATAATAATAATAATAATAATAATAATAATAAAGATTAACGCAATAGTAATAAAAAACACGGAAAAGCATTAATAACGTATAACGTATAAACAGTGGTAACACCAGCAACCATTTAAAAGATTTAAGACGATTACTAAATTAGCAAAACAAATAACACAAATGGCAAATCGCAAAGAAAGAATAAAAGCCTGATTATAATACCGACGACAATTTCCAGACATAGAAATAATGAAAGCAAAAGAAAGCAGAAATGTCTTCATTACCCAGAAATCTGACAGGAAAAGTCAGCGAAAATATTCTCCCAAACAAATAAAAATACGACAAAGAAAACACATGTTGGTGCAATCGACAATTTCGTGACTGCAAACAATTCACGTCATTATTCTCGTGTCATTGTGACACTCCGGCACAGGATATCTAACACGAAATCCTATCCCCCCTCTCCCCCTTCTCCTTCTCATACTCCCTCCTTCTGCTCCTTCTCCTCGACCTAATCTCCTCTTTCTTCTTCTACTCCTTCTCCTCTTCCTCCTTCTCCTCCTCTTTCTTCTGCTCCTTACCCTTCTTTTTTTCCTCCTCTTCCTTCTCCTCCTCCTTCTCTTTTTCCTCCTCTTCCTTCTCCTCCTCCTTCTCTTAACCCTCCACTTCCTACTCCTCTCTTCCTCCTTCTTCTACCCTTCCCCTTCTCCTCCTCCTCCTCCTTCTCGTCTCCTTCACCTGCCTCTCCCCTCCTCCCCTTCTTCTCCTTTTCCTCTCAATCTCTCTTTCTCAACCACTCCGTCCTCCCATCTTTCTCCTTTCTCTCACTCCTTACTATCCACCCATCAGACAATAGCAATACTATGGAAATTATTTACCTACGTGTTTTTTATATCACCTGACTACAATAGAAAACTTCCCTTTGATGTACTGTACTTTTTATTTCATTTTTCATTATACGTGAAAATCTCGTTTTGACATTTCCACACATCCTGATATTTGTTTTGCAATCTAGTGACAACATTGGCATTCTAATATTGTTTATTAAATAACTTATACTTTCAGGAATTATTTTACGTTTCTTTCCATGTAATGTATATTTACCAGCAATTGTATTTTCTCGCTGGGATGTTTTGCCTGTCAGATTTCAGTCTGGTAAGATAATTTTCTCATGCAAGTAACATTAACTATAGTTTCTGAAACTTGCGAGAGTAAACATTCAACATTTACCATTTTTTTTATTTGATGGTTCCCATTATTATTATTATTATTATTATTATTATTATTATTATTATTATTATTATTATTATTATTATTATTATTATTATTATTACTGCTGTTGTTGTCGTTGTTGTTGTTATTGTTGTTGTTGTTGTTAGCTAAGCTACAACCATAGTTGGAAATGCAGGATGCTATACTGTAAGCACAAGGGCTCAAACAGATAAAAATAGCGCAGGGAGGAAAGGAAATACGGAAATAAATAAACTACAAGAACTGTAATAAACAACTAAAACAAAAAATTCAAACCTCGGGAACAACATCAAAATAAATCCTTCTATATAAACTGTAAAAACTTCCAACAAAATAAAAGGGGAGAGTTATAACTTTTTGGCACCTTTAAAAAGGGATTTTGACGAAGGAAAAATCTATTTCTGGGGAGAGACCTGTGACGCCCAGTGAAAAAGTCCTTCTTTACACTTTTTCTGATATAAATCTTCCAAATATACCAGAGAAAGATAAAAGCATGGAATGCAGAGGTTACTACCCTCACGCGAGCACCTCGTGGGTGTCGTGTATATATCAGGGGCGTGTGAAAACCACTATTCACAGGCTGTCTTCCATTTAGATAACTCCTTCCTCAAAAGGAAGGGCCGTAACAAAGGCCCCAGAAACCACACTTGGACCACGCCACCGTCACCCACACGAGCGCCCTCTAGGTCATCCTTCTGCAAGAATATATGGCTTGGCAAGGAAAGGGTGGGTCCGTACAAAAATAACCGGGAAGGGTTTCACCAGGCGTCACAGGTCTCTCCTCAGAAATAGATTTTTCCTTCGTCAAAATCCCTTTTCTGGGTCGACCTGTGACGGCCGGTGAAAATGTACCAGAGAATGCCTTCCAAGCCGAATAAAGTAATAACATAATGAGGAGAATACAAGCACCATGTACGACAATAATATAATATAATAATGTAAGTAAACGTCCAATTACCAACTAGCCAAATGACATAGGGAACATAAGGCTAAATAACTATGACGACAAGGAATCATCTGAGTGTCGAAACGCAAATGGCATCAAACCTTACATGTCTAAGCATATCTAAACATTAAAGAAACGGTAACTACAATAACAGTTAAACCATAGGAATTAAACATGGCAAATATCATAGGGCTAACGAACTACCCAGGAGAGTGGCGACGTAGTGTGAGTGGCGGGTAGGAGGGAGAAGAGAAGAAATGGAAGAAAGGAAGAAGAAGAGATTAATAGGGAGAGATAAGACTCCCCGCTGCCCTCGTCGGGTATTTAAGGGCCTGTAAGATCTTCAGATAGTGGCGTTTGACAACCATAGGGGATTTCCAACCCGTATATTTTTTAAAGTCATCAAAGTCCCTGTTCTGGAATTAATTGATGGAGGTATCTACTGACCGTATATTATGACCCTGGGGAAATGATTCCGGATTGGTATGTTTAATGAAGTAGAGGATTTGTTGCCTGATACCGTGAATGGAAATAGTACCTTCTTGTTCCCTGATAACCAAGGGGCCAGACGAGCGGGTGGCAGTTCTAGCTAAAAAGGCCTTGAGAGTAGTGACTGGACACAGAGAAAGGATCCTGGGGAAGAAGAATAATCTTCCGAGGGGAGCACCTATTTTGCGGATCCTCATTTTTAGCTACGAAAGCTTTGTCTGGAGAAAGGAGTACTTCAGCTGAAGGGAGGAAATCTATGTTTTCCGGGTTTCGTGAGAGAGCTGCTTGTTCTGATATTCCATCACCTGAGGCCAAAGCCGTTAGAAATAAAGTCTTCCTAAGAAGAGTGATATAAGAGCAGGATTCATTGTCCGTGTCCGTCGCAAGTTTGAGGACACCATTCAGAGACCAAGAGTCCTTTTGTGGCCGAACCGAAGGTCGAAGCCTAGCACATGTTTTTGGAATAGATGAGAAATAGGAATCAGCTAGGTTAATGTTAAACCCAACAAGGAAGATCTTCTTCAAAGCTGACTTGCTGGTGGTTAGAGTGCTATCTGTTAGGCCTTTATCAAATAGAAACCTCAAGAAAGAGATGGCTAAATTCGGAGACATACGAGTATGGTCTGAACTCTTAGGAAATCTGCTAGTTCTTAACGGCCAAATCATATAGGCGAATTGTCGAGTCCCTTTTGTCTGATTCGATGAAGAGAACGTTTTCCGGGTCAATGTTCGCGTCTCTACGAGCTGCAAACTTCATGTAGTCCACAAAGTTAGGGTTTTGGCTATCCTTGAGTAATCTGACACAGTGAGTTTGGATTACTTGGGCCAGTATGGGGAACGGGATCCGGAAGGGACGGAGTTTCAACTCGAGGAAGAGAGGAAACCAACTGTTCTTTGGCCAGTGAGGTGGTACTAAAGCCACTGCCCCCCGGAAGGAGCGTAGTTTGTGTAAAAGTTTCATTAGAAGATTCACTGGGGGAAATAGGTAAATCTTCTTCCAATGGTTCAAATCCCGGTTTAATGCATCCATGGCATAAGCCTGAGGGTCCAGGGTTGGGGTCACATAACAAGGAAGTTTGTGATTCATCTAAGTTGCGAATAGATCTACCTGGAGGCCCGGAACCAGCCTGAGTATCCACCGGAATGAAATTATGTCTAGAGACCATTCTGACTCCAGTGGTTTCGTCCTGGATAGTGAGTCTGCTCTCACATTCTGGACTCCCGCTAGGTGAGTTGCTGACAGGAACCAGTTCTTTTCTGTTGCCCAGGCGAAGATAGTGACCAGGATCTGATTCAGGTTGGGTGACTTGGATCCTCCTCTGTTGACGCAGTGTACTACGTCTGTGCTGTTTGACACTACTCTGATGTGGGTCGACCTCGGAGGAGAGAGCCTCTTCAGGGTCAAGAACACTGCCATGGCTTCGAGAACCTTGATATGGGACTGTTTCATGGCGGGTGACCAAGAGCCTTGAAACATCTGATGTTCGGAGTAATCCCCCCATCCACTTAGAGATGCGTCTGTATGGAATGTCACTTGTGGAGGTGGGAATTGTAGAGGAACCGATTTGGAGAGGTTCTTCGGTTTGGACCATGGGCGTAGTCTCATTTTCAAGACAGAGGGGATCTTCGAGACCTTGTCTCTTAATTAAAGGTACTGTAGCTCTCTTTCTCCAAACTCGATTGATGTCTTTGAGTTTGGCTTTTAATAGGAGATCTGTTACTGAAGTGAATTGGAGAGGGCCGAGGATTCTTTCTAAGGCTCTTCTGGACACCTGTTTGTGTTTGAGAAAATTCTTGATCTTGGAAGCTATTCCTCTTACCTTTTTGGAAGGGAGAGACAACGTGTGCTTCGAAAGGTCCCACTGAATGCCTAACCATTCTAAGTGGCCTGATGGTTGCAGGCGGGACTTTTGGAGATTGACCCGAAATCCCAGGTTGTCGAGAAATCGAAGTACTTCCTTCGTAGCTCTGTTGCCTTCTATGGCCGACCGGGCCCAAATGAACCAACCATCCAGATAAGCAATGATCTGTATCCCTTGGTTCCTGAGTTGTTCTAACACTGTCTCTCCCAGTTTCGTGAATATCCTGGGATCAATGTTGAGGCCGAAGGGCATGACTTGAATGCAAAGGCTTTCCTGCCTAGGCAGAAACCCAGATAAGGAGAGAAGTTTCGAGCTATAGGCACATGATAATAGTCGTCGGTAAGGTCGACAGAGGTGGTGACGGCCCCACGGGGAAGTAAGGTCCGTACCTGAGAGATAGTCAACATCCGGAACTTGTCGCAGAGAATGTAAGAGTTTAGCTTTGACAAGTCCAGGTCCACTCTCAATGCCGACAAGCCTTTCTTCGGAATTGTGAACAGGCGGCCTTGGAACTTCAGTGATCGAACCCGTTTGATTGCTTACTTCTTGAGTAACTCTGTGGTGTACTCTTTCAGGATGGGAGTGGATTTCTGGAAGAAGGTCACTGGTGGAGGAGGAAAACCTTGTGGCCATTTCCACCTCAAACCGTTAGAGATTATGCTATGAGCCCATGGACCGAAGGTCCAATGGTCTCGAAAGTGGTAAAGTCTCCCCCCCTACCGGGACCACCTCGTTGTGAGGGAGTGAATCTAGGTCCTTTCCTTCCCCAAGCCCCCTTTTTCCTAGGTCCGCCTCGATGGCGGAACTGTCCTCTACTCCTGTAGCTTCCTCTCTGGTGTCCACGAAAGGAACCTGAGGGTTCGGAGCTAGGGCTGTATGCAGGTGAGGACATCCAAACAGGGTTGGGTTGTGTACCTGGGGAATCAGTGAGGTAGACCACCTGATGAGGGGGATTCAGATGCAGAGACGTCGACTCAGAGGAAGACTGTGATGACGAGTGGGTAACTGACGATTGATGGCAGTGACCCCGGTTCGTCTTGTAGGGGGTAAATCTCTGCTTCTTCTTGAAGAAAGCTTGCTTTTGGTCTTCGACCTTCTTTTTGGCAGTGAGGCCCCGCCTCACCTGCAATTTTGGTTTGCTCTCGTATCATCTTGTAGAACCTTGTTCACCTCCTCCTGAGGGAAGAGGGTTTTACCCCAGCAGGAGGAAGCTATCAGCCTGTACGGTTCATGTCTGATAGAGGCCTCAGACAGAACGTATTTCCTACAACTAACCCGAGCAGACCACAAAGCGTGTAGGTCAATTTGGTAGGACAGAGATAGGTTCTTCGTGAATATTCGAAACAAGGTCTCAGTGGAATAAATCGAGGCTAGGGACTCCCCGAGGTGGGGTCCGTCTCTTTAAGAGCCGGCATGGCAGAACCTTCTTTGACATCTTGAATAGTAAGACCTGTCAATTTATCCGTAATAGGCATGGTAATAATGAGAGCAGTTGTAGATATGGCGTAGGCCCCATTGTGTGGGGTGAGCTTGGAATTAGCGTACCCCCAGACCGACAACATCCTGGCCCAGACAGCTTGGGCCTGCTCTTTAGGAAATATTACCGTTACCTTCGGTACCTTGTCTAACCTAACCAAGGCAGGCTCTTTCAAACGAACGAATCCATTGAATGGGAATTCTAGTCCCGGAGGGTAAATTCTAGGGCCTCTAGAGGGCGGACGCCTATGTCATCCAGAGTTATGGTACCATCTATATATGGGACATGTAAGGCAAATTTCTATGGGTTGTTTCTATCGAAGGAGGTTACTTCGATGCATCTGGGGCTGTAGGGGGAGACATCCGAATTCCTGAACGGATCAGATTCGCCACCATATCTTTGAGTTCCGTCATATCTCCTTGGCTTGCCCTAGAATGTATTGTATCTGCTCTTTAACCCTATCCTTGATCAGGTCGGCGGGGAAGGAGGGATCCTGAGCACGACCTGCTGTCGAAGCCCTGGACTTATCGGACTTCGTCTTTTAACAGTCACGATTTTATGCAAGGTAATATGAACATCAGGATCCTTTGAGGGTCCTAGGCCGGTGACGCAGATAATGGCAAATCTGAAGGCTCAAAACTCATCACCACTTACCTGCTCGTCCATGGGTTCGACGTCCAACCCTAGAGAGGACACGCCGAGGAGATAGGGTCCGCCAGATGGAGCATTCCTTCCAAATCTTGACACTCAAGGGCGGAGAGCCGCTCTTGCAGCCCGGAGAGATTCATCATCATCCTGAAAGAAGTGAGGGGATTTAGTGATGAAGGAGAAGACCGTTCTCCTCAATAAGTGATGTATACATAAATCAAGAACAAATTAAATCATCGCCAAAGGATACCAAAAAGAAACAAATTAGAACCAACTTACATCATCGTTCAGGAGTAGGGAGGACAGCTCGTAGCAGAGCGTGCATGACTCCGGGAACCATACCATGTAGGCGGACCTTCTGTAAAAGAAAGGAGACATAAGTCTGGATGTTCCTTGAAACTCTGGTTAGTGATCCTATTCACAGGCTGGGATCAACCAAATTATCTATAAACAATAATATATATGTATATGAATATATTTGTACATGTAAATAATACATATGTCTATATTTATGCATATATTTAATTATATATATGTATATATATGGATAAATATCCATACAACATCGTGTTCAAATAGAAATAAATTTCTTTTCCGTACTTGGGATCGAACGCTAGCCCCTTCAAATGAAAAAGCCAGGTCGAAACCAATCATGCCATGAGAGGCCATTTTACTGTTCCTTGAGACTCTGGTCAGTGAACAGATGAATTAAAAGAAATAAATAACATTAATTATGTGTGACTAATATGGTTTTCAAAATTGTTAGCTAGATCTACAAATTAATATAATAAAATCCAGTAACCACGTAACATGTAACTATAAACCTCATCGGTAAAATAATGTTAACCCCGGTTCTGAACGTCTGAGCGATCTCTGTTGACACCGGAGATCCGGTGACAAAGGTCCGTCATAGTGAAATTGTGAACATCAGCGGTAAGACAATATCAACCTCAATGCTGAACGTCTGTGTGATCTCCAGTGAAGCCGGAGATTCGATGAAAAAGGACCGTAATAATGAAATTGTGATTAATCATGAAAAAGGTTCGGGTGCATAAGGTCGAAGTCGGAGTATGAGTGCCGGATTTCACCGTTGCACTCCAAATATCTGACTAGTTCCCAACCCAATGAGTATCCATTGTAGCGGAGTATAACTCAAGGCGGTGAACGTTCCGAAGAGAACGGAGCTACGGGAGGCGGCATAGAGCGATCACAAAATAATGACTCATACACTAACGGAACCTATTAATAATGCTAGCTATATTAACAGTAACCACATCAATAAAACGTAAATACCATCAAACGAAATATCATAAACCCGGAGAAGGAGAGGAGGCAGGAATAACTCGTGATCGTATAAAACGGAAAACGGGAAATCCACCTCTCCTTACTCGAGCTTAAGAAAGAAAACGAGAGAAAGGGTAACTCGTAACTGTAGTAACAGAAAACGAGCACTCCATGCTCACGCTCTCATGGTTACATTATAAAGAACCAAAATCACAAAATAATATGATATAAGAATAATGATAAAATTGTAATAACCAAGAACGAAGAATAACGACAACGTAACAAATAAATATAAAGATATAGTCTAAAACGAGCACCTTCCCGAGGCGTGTACGTAAACTATAGCAA
>NC_090725.1:51601872-51641872 GCF_036898095.1 Palaemon carinicauda | reverse complement strand
ATATATATATATATATATATATATATATATATATATATATATATATATATATATATATATTAATACATTCATTTCCTGTCACGCTCAACCGCATTACCAGACGTATGAGCAATCAGCCTCACCCAGTCCCATGGGTAGTAGGGAGAGAGAGTAGTCAGGCTCTGGTGGCAGTGGTACCCTGGGAGGTACACGCAGAAACAACAATCTCCCACGAATTGCCGAAACTATTGTGTTGCACCTAGGAAAGGGGGGGAGGGGTTGAATCTGTGTGTATGCGTGTGAGTGCATATCCATCTGATCAATATAGTTGTCAATTATCGGCGGGTTGCGTATGCTTGTTATCTAATAAGGGAAAACACAGAATCTTTGTTTTACTAGTTTGAATTATTTACTGCTCTACTGTCGTTGAAGATTTCACAATTGCATGAAATCTATTTAATTTGGAAATCTATGGAATTTCATATGAAAATATTCCCTACACAAAAACTCAAGAAAACTTTTAGTTTTAGAAATAATTGAAAAATAACAATAAGTGATCAAGTAAGAGCTTCTGGTGGTAACGTAGCTAAAAGAAGTTTAAATGACTATTAAGTGATCACCAAAGTATCCCTGATAAGAATGCCCATAAGCAAAAATGATAAAAAAAATATAAAGTGTGAAAAACTAAGACAATGATAAATAGTGCAATAAAGATGTATTACGAAATTTTAAAATACATGAGCTTTTTCGTCAATAGCACTAACAGGAAGACCCTTCCACAGTCACATAAATCAAAGGCTTCTGGAACTGGGGCAGCATGACAGTCTACTGAAAGGTTAATGCATACAATAGTAATTTGCGCACTATATCTTGGGATACAGTCACTAAGTGTGGTAACGGTGGTTACTGTGGAAATAGAACTTCTGAACTAAATCACCATTACAAATTTTGTAAAGAGGAAGTCACCACTAAATCTTGCTCAACTTAAAGATCCTAGGCAGTTGCGGACATTCAGCCTGAAGACTATAATCCATTATGGTTCCATGTTGGAGACCTTGAGCTTATAGGATATTGCTTTGCCAACTAGGGTTATAGCCTGGCGTGAAATAATAATAATAATAATAATAATAATAATAATAATAATAATAATAATAATAATAATAATAATGGTAGAATAAATGATCTGAAGCTGTGGCACCAATACAATATTCGTTGTGGATACAAAAAGCCACTAGAAGTATTGCGATATTTTCTAACAGCATTTTTGATTGAAGAATAAAAAAAAAAAAAAAAAACTTGGCATCACGGGCATCAGTCCCATATATTCAAAATATTCAACTTAAGTGCCATCTATGCAAAACATGTTTTGAAGTGATAGAATAGCACAATATCAGCAAAACGTCAATCTTGATTTTGGAGATGTTCTGCTGCAACTCCAACTGATATCACACTTTTCTAATCCGTTTCGGATTTCTGTTCAGTCTGGGAAACAAGATAAACAAGAGTAGCATCCTCAGAACACTATCTTATCTTTAATTCCAATATTTGTAACATCGCTTAAGATTAAAAACAGAATAGCAGACAAGTACCGTATTGTATAACTAAAACACCACTTAAAAATGATCAATATACCCCAAATGCTTTGGTTAAGGAGCTAAGACGCTTTACAATTACATGGCAATGCCAAAACTAATTTAAATGAAAATACTACTGTTAAGCAAAGTTTTCATGAGATGCATTAGATCTAGAGATAATACAATCTGCTGCAAACTAAAGTGGTAACAAATATCTAATTGATTCCTTTTATTGAGATTCTGACATCTGAAAAACATTCAATTTCTTCTCAATGTTGTTTGAGACAAGGGAGAGCTGGTGTAACTATACTTTTATTATTTTAAGCTGGCATTGATGTACTAAGCGCAAAGTCAATTGCTTCTTGCCTCTGATTGGCTGGACCTCAATTTGTCCGAATTTATAAGTCTTCTATAAACGCTATTATCATATAAATATAACAGTTGCTATTCTGAATGTGATATAAATACTAGTTAAATCAATTGGAAATAAGAAGAACCTACATATATATTTAGTGTGATTAACTATCAATTAATTTTATATAAACATAGAAGCTGAAGTCCTGGAACAATGTACCAATTACAGAAATATAATTTTTTTTCAAGCATTAATTACATCATAATTATTACTAGAATAGATATCAGACTTTTAAAGCAAATTTAGAAAACAAAATAATGATGAATAACATAAAAACATATAATGATAAACAGATATGAATGGCATACGGTGGTACGTCAATTAGAAGGAATAGCGACTAAATTCATCCTCTAACACCACAAGGTGCATGTTTCTGTGCACGTTCTTAAGGCATGGTTTTGCCTTTAAAAGATAACAGAGATTCTTCAAGTAACGGTGAAGAAGATATTAATATCAGTGGCCGGCTTCAGTAGGCTCACCAGCCAGAGCCGTAATATAATACTGAAAGTACTAGATATATATATTTTTTTTTTTATTTAGGGGCTGGCCTGTTCAAAACTTTAAAGGATTTTACAAAGGCCACATTGAATAGGGACAAAATCGACAAATTCAACCTAAGGTTATTTAATATAAATATACTACAGAAAACAGTAGAACGTTGGCATGGCAATAACAAAACAAACCGTTCAAGTTGATAATTTTCCAACCAAATTTCATGAGATTTGGTCATATAGTTTTTGAGTTATATGAATCACAAACACACAGACAGACATACAAACAAATACACGTCTATCAAAACATAACCCTCGAGACGAAGTTGGCGAACGGTAATAAATCATTAATGACAGCCATATAAAATCTAATGCCCCGAAAAATTTATTCGATTTCTTTCAATAAAAACAAACTTAACTGCTGATGAAATTTATCCCAACTCACACAAACCAGTAGATAATCATTATGTCAGCTATCGGTTTTCTCATATATCAAATCCACATGATTTATTGCCGCTAGATTTAAAGGTTTAAAGGTTTATAGGCCGCTCATGAATGGCATAGGCAAGGGACATTGACTTTGCCCTATCAAGCAGGGCAATGCCTTATAGACTAACCATATATACATATGAACAGCGTCCATGCCACCTGTCCACCCAAGCTAGGATCAAGGAGGGCCAAGCAATGGCTGCTAATAGATAGACCTATAGGCTTCCCTAATGCCCCCATCCTTGACTCACAAGGATGGTGAGGTTGCAGTGATCAAAGAAACTAACGAGTTTGGGCGGGACTCTATTATTATTATTATTATTATTATTATTATTATTATTATTATTAGCCAAGCTACAACCCTAGTTGGAAAAGCAAGATGATATAAGCCCAGAGGCTCCAAGAGGAAAAAATAGCCCAGTGAGGAAAGGATATAAGGAAATAAATGAAAGATGAGAGCAAATTAACAATAAATCATTCTACAAACAATAACAACGTCAAAACATATATGTCATATACAAACTATAAAAAGACTTGTGTCAGCCTGTTCAACATAAAAACATTTGCTGCAACTTTGAACTTTTGAAGTTCTACTAATTCAACTACCCGATTAGGAAGATCATTCCAGTCTAGCGTTCACCAGTCAGGGATGTTACCACTAGGTGTCAGAGAGTAATCGGCGCTCACATTACTTGACAAGTGAAGGACTTCAAACAATCAGGCTCGAAGCAGTTGCATGAAAGCTGCAAATCAGCGGTTGATTTACCGTCACTACTTTTAGCTCTTTACACCTCAATGACAACTTACACACCGTGAAAATTTCATAGGTTTTGAAGGCCGGTCATGAATGGCAGAGTCAAGTGAGTGTCAATGCCCTGGCTAGGAGGACAATGTCCTAAAGACAGTAAAGAATATATTATCATAATGCTCATTATTATTATTATTATTATTATTATTATTATTATTGTTGTTGTTGTTGTTGTTGTTGTTGTTGTTGTTGTTGTAGCAGTAGTAATAGTAGTAGTGGAGGTGGCAACTTCATCTGCGTTCTTATGGTTTCTCTTTTTCGTCACAACCATGAAACGTAGGGTCTAGACGAGTTATTCCTAATCCTAAAGAGGGGGGGTATTCAAAAGATATTCTCTCTCTCTCCCTCTCTCTCTCTCTCTCTCTCTCTCTCTCTCTCTCTCTCTCTCTCTCTCTCTCTCTCTCTCTCTCTCTCTCTCTCATTGTAGAAATTACTGTAACCACAATCATCATCGAAATTAAAAAGCAAATGTAGATTTCCCCTGGATACACCATTTAATATAGGCAATGCAATGGAGCACCACATATAAGAAAAAAACTTCTCTAGATCAATTCTAAAACTCGGTCGAATGAAACTAGGAACTAGTGATAACCAAAGTTGAAAGGAATCAATCGGCCTCGACCAAACAGAAAGCCAAATATTAAACTATATCTAGATTTATGATTTAAGAATGTGTGTTTGTGAAACACATTGTCCCAAACAGTGACAAATTCATGTTCGACTTGCTACCTCAATACATGACTTCAACTTTGTTCTGCATGTCGACTTCATTGTTGCAGCATTCATACCGAATATGATATTTGTATTTTGAATAGTTAAAACGTTATTGCAAATATTTATTATTGTTTTAACTTTTGACCTCTAATGACGACCTTAACCATGACCGTTTGATCTCAATCTTTACATTGACTTCACTCATGGAGTAAATACTCTAAAGTTATGGAGAAGGTTAAAATCCTATTAGACTTCTGACTTCTGTATATGACCTCAACATTGATTCTTCGATCCTACACATAGAATAATCAATACTCCTCCTCCTCTACGATGATAGATAAAAATTACGGTACTAGGAATACTTTAGTCGCCAAAAAGATGGTAAGCATAAAAACATACGTGAAGACAGATTGGTCAATTAGTAAATGCTCTTAGGTAAACATAGGATATTTCCATTCCATTGAAACCTAAAGGGCTTGCTTTGATGACGATGAGTGGTCTTTAATGTCTTCAAGAGCACCTAAAAATTCTGAGATCCTAAATTAGAAAGATTCGTAATAGGATCCTTGGATAACAATTATCTATATAGATCTGAACATAGGACACTGGTGAGATAAAATCATTAAAGAAAACAAATACGTAACGATATTATGAGCTATATATCATATCATATACATTTTGTGCAATTTTTAGATACTCTCTTAGTTTGATCTGTAACATTGGAAAAGCTTTAAGATTAATGTGAAAATGAACTTTTCAGTAACATCGGTAAATGCGTTAAAGTAAGAAACAATTAATGAGGGATAACTTTATGTATATAGAAAAGAAAAGATGTAGTAATATCAAATGTAGTGAAAATTATAATACTAGAATAGAAACCTGACGCCAATCTACAAACAATAAGAGTAAGGCCAGGGGAAATATTTTTAGAACTCGATGAATGCTGCTGAATATTGAATAAATCTGCATCAAAGACGTCAAAAGCGAGGATATCAGCATCTAACTAAAGGTGGATACAAGTTACAATTAAAGTCGTGGATTTAAGTGAATCGTATTCAGTTATAATAAGAAGCATGTGTGGAACCTTCCAAGATACACTGAAAGGTAAGCAGCACAAATTACGGAAACCTGCATAAAGAAAAAAAATTGTTGCATCTAAAAATAAAATGATTAGATTCATACCAAACTAGAAACACAGCACCAATCATCAATGCTGGGACAATTACCGATTCATTCATCTCCTTAAAAGGATATTTAACTATTCCTATGATAATAAAAACACTTGAAATATTGGTATTCATAGATATCAAAATACTGGTCAGGTATTTGTTAAAAGGTTGACAGATTTATTTATTTATTTTTTTTTTTTTTTTTGTGAAGCACTGTGATGTACCAAGGTTTGTCTGCCACACAAAAAAGTGCCATTCACTACTGCATTCAAGTAAAGAGAGTTATAAACAGAAAGAAAGATGGCTTAAAAGGAAAAGAATACTCTGCAAGTAATTAACTAAGGTAAAAGAGAAAGCTAATCAGTGTCTCACAATCTGCTGCACGGGAGTTCTAATCCTAGTCAAGCTGGATAATTTCTAGTAGTGTCTGCAACCTCACACTCTCGGTGAGCTAGAATTTATGAGAATGTGGGAGGCTATAGGTCTCCATACTGATTCATCAGCAGCCGTCCTACCTAGTGTGTGGAGAGGGGTCATAGGCGCTGATTGTATGTACAGAATATACGAGTAGGGTTGGTCTTTATGATATTGTCCTGTCCCTTGCATCTGCCAGTCATGGGCGACCTTTAAACCTTTAATGAAGATGGGTATAAGAAACAAGAAACACGCAAGCCGCTGATAAACACAATCGTACATATAAAAAGTGGTAAGCTCAGCACCATGTAATAGAGTGGATTAGAAAAATAACAGTTGTTAGAATTCAGTCCTAAAATAAGCGTAATAGGGCTTTAGGACATAAAAAAAACTTAGACCTGTCAAAAAGAATAACACTACCTTCCACAGTCCTTGAAGGGATGATCATAAATATCACCAACCTCCAAATCCACGTCCAAACCAAATTTCTTCTTCAAAAAACCAAAAATAAATAAATAAATAAAATAAATAAATAAATAAAAAGTGAAATATAATCTGCTGGTCTTTGACTCGAATTGGGTTGAGGCCTGGGACAATAGGTCAAGGTAAAAAGTGAAATACATCAGGTAAAATAACCATCACTCTCCTTAGTGCCTACATCCTAGGTTTTCTTGGTACCATACATGTTTCATACATGCTTATACACTGTGATGCTATTGCTATAGCTCTCTCCCGCACTGATAATGGGAAAACCTATATAAGCTTGCCATTGTATGTTTTACATTGTATGAATTTTTTTGTCATTGTTGCCCTCAACTGTTTGTATATATGATAGTTATTATGTTGAATATAGTTACTTATATTCACCTAGCCTCTATGGTAGGACCTAACAGCTAGCTTGCGACATTGGTGACCCCGGAGTGATTACCTCCCCGCCACCCAACCCTTTTGCCGATGCCGCCCACAGACTTTAACTCCTCGACCCACTGAACAAGGAAAAATATGATGCTGACTTTTAAAATGACCTGCGACCGATAAATCAATTGGTCATCAAAATATTGAAAACATTACTATCCTCTCCATATAGTTTCGAGTTCTAAAGACAAATTAACGTAACTAAAATAGTTTTGTAGACATAAGAAATAAATAAGAAAATGCTACTTTTTAACTGACCTTGATATTAGCTAGTTGAAAATATTCCAGGAACAGTAAATACCAAACAACGTGGTTTTAAAGAATAATGAGAAGCATAATTCTTATCACCCAAAGCAATAACTGTCGACAGTTAATGTTGTCAATTAATAATGTTTTCTATTTTTCTTCTCTTACTAATACCATTTCTTTTTTTTAACCTACATTTCTTCTCATATTCCTCTTTGTCTCTTGGTATTCTCTTTGTTTCTACCTTCTTGAATCCTTCCTCTCCCATTTTTCCCCCAACTCTTTTCAATCCTGTTCTTCGTTTGCTTAGTCTTAAAATTCCTTTTTTTTTTTTTTTTTTTTTTTTTTGTCTCATCACGTAATCCTTCTCTTTTTCGTCTTCTTAACCATTTCTTTATTTATTCCTCCTCTTTCTCCTCCTCCTCCTCTTCCTCACCTCCTCCTCCTCTTCCTCTCATCTTCCTCCTCCTCCTCCTCCTTCCTTAGACTTCTTTCCGACTGCAAGATCTAGAGAAGTCATTAACCCTAATGAAAAGGAAGTATGTTTACACATAAAGACATTGAATTTATGACAAAATGCTCCTCATAGCAGACACATAAATTAAGTTAAATTTTACCTAGATTAATGGACAAAAGTACATAAATGGCGGTATGCATAAAACGCCAAATGATATGGACGAGGAAACAAGAATGATTGGATAAGAAGGGAGGGGGGGGGGGGCAGTCATGTTGGTTTGATGATGAATGACTTCTTCATTTAGAGAAATTTGTAATGAAATACAATGAAAAAACTGACTACTAAAATTAAAAGAAAATAAACACATTTGATAATAATAATAATAATAATAATAATAATAATAATAATAATAATAATAATAATAATACAAAAATACAATAATAATAATAATAATAATAATAATAATAATAATAATAATAACAATAATAATAATAATAATAAAAATAATAATAGAAAATGATGGAATAATGATGGTAATAATATTAATAATAACAATAATAATAATAATAATAATAATAGAAAAATGCAAAAATAATAATAATAATAATAATAATAATAATAATAATAATAATAATAATAATAATAATAATAATAATAATTATAACGGTATCAAGAGATTTTAATAATAATAATAATAATAATAATAATAATAATAATAATAATAATAATAATAATAATATAAATGATGTTAAAAATTTCAATAATAATAATAGTAATAATAATAATAATAATAATAATAATAATAATAATAAAGAAAATCGCAATAATAATAATAATAATAATAATAATAATAATAATAATAATAATAATAACAAAGAAAATCGCAATAATAATAATAATAATAATAATAATAATAATAATAATAATAATAAAAATCATGGAAAACGCAATAGTAATAAATACCAGCAAAAGCATTGATAACACATAAACAGTGTTAACATCAGCAACAATTTAAAAGATTTAAGACGATTACTAAATTAGCAAAACAAACAACACAAATGGCAAATCACAAAGAAAAGAAAAGCATAAAAAATGGCAAATCACAAAGAAAAAAAAGAAAAAAGCATAATTATAATACCTAGGACAATTTCCAGACAAAGGAATAACGAAAGCAAAAGAAAGCAGAAATGTCTTCATTACCCAGAAATCTGACAGGAAAAGTCAGAGAAAATATTCTCCCAAACAAATAAAAATGCGACAAAGAAAACACATGTTGGTGCAATCGACAATTTCATGACTGCAAACAACTCACGTCATTATTCTCGTGTCATTGTGACACTCCGGCACAGGATATCTAACACGAAATCCTATCCGCCCTCTCCCTCTTCTCCTTCTCCTCCTCCCTCCTTCTGCTCCTTATCCTCCACCTCCTCTCCTCTTTCTTCTCCTACTTCTCCTCTTCCTCTTTCTCCTCCTCTTTCTTCTGCCCCTTACCCTCCTCTTTTTCCTCCTTTTCCTTCTCCTCCTCCTTCTCATACCCCTCCACTTCCTACTCCTTCTCTCCTCATTCTCCTCCTCCTTCTTCTACCCTTACCATTCTCCTCTTTTTCCTCCTCCTCCTCCTTCTCACCTCCTTCACCTGCCTCTCCCTTCTTCTCCTCTTCTTCTCTATCTCTTTTTCTCAACGACTCTGTCCTCCCATCTTTCTCCTTTCTCTCACTCCTTATCATCCACCCATCAGACAATAGTAATACTATGGAAACTATTTTCCTACGTGTTTTTTTTTTTTTTTTTTTTTTTTTATATCAGCTGACTACAACAGAAAACGTCCCTTTGATGTACTATAGTTTGTATACGTGAAAATCTCGTTTTGACATTTCCACGCATCCTGATATTTGTTTTGCAATCTAGTGACAGCATTGGCATTCTAATATTGTTTATTAGATAACTTATACTTTCATGAGTTATTTCATGTTTCTTTCCATGTAATGTATATTTACCAAAAATTGTATTTTCTCGCTGGAGTGATCTGGTTGTCAGATTTCAATCTGGTAAGATAATTTTCTCTTGAAAGTAATATTAACTATAGTTTCTGAAACTTACGAGAGTAAACATTCAATATTTACCTTTTTTTTTTTTTATTTGATGGTTCTCATTATTATTATTATTATTATTATTATTATTATTATTATTATTATTATTATTGTTGTTGTTTTTGTTGTTGTTGTTGTTGTTGTTGTTAGCTAAGCTACAACCCTAGTTGGAAATGCAGGATGCTATACTGTAAGCCCAATGGCTCCAATAGTCAAAAATAGCCCAGAAGGTAAGGAAATAAGGAAATAAATAATCAACAAGAAATTTCATCAAATATTGAAATAAAAGCTAAAAGAAAAAATATAAACCATTAAAATAAAATATTCAAACAACAGGAACAACATAAAAATAAATCTTTCCTATATAAACTATAAAAAACTTCTAAAAAAACCAAGAAGAAGAGTAATAACTTTTCGACACCTCTGAAATATCGCTATCAGCTGGAAGGGTATATTAAAATTTTCTTATTCTATGAATCTAAAAATAGCATTTTTTAAATTTCTAATCTTTTTCAGTTGTTACTGGTAACTGAAGTTTATTTCTTTTGGTCGTCTCTTTTTACTGCACTCTTGTTACTGACAACTATGGATTTATCGACAGTAAATTCCATTCCAAAAATATTGTGGATCATAAAACGTATTTGCGTTTGGACAATAAAGTCCTGACTGGCTACTATTATTATGTCTAGCTGAAAAACATTCGTGTGCAGCTTCATAAGTCAATGTGAGTAAACATGAGAGTGTTACTTTTACAAGTACCGAGCAAAAATCGAGATCAGACTGAAAAAAATAAAATATTGCTGAATATTATTAAAAAGAAAATATGACCATGAATAGGAAACTATTACAAATCTTCAAGTCCACGGAATATTTGACTCAATCTATTATTAAAAAAAAAAAAAAAAAATCTGTGTTGTGTCCATATTGACAATTTGGTTATGAAGTGGGTCAAAACATGTTAGCAGATGTTTAAAACTTGTGTACGCTACCCGTCAAAATATTTATTTTGGGGTGAGAGAGCTATGTCGTGCTGCTGGAAGTTCCCTTTGGCAGCTTCCTACTGTATGATATTTCTGCAAGTGATATTACAAGAGAATTACCGACAGGTATCACGGGGTTCTAATCCCCGGAATGACTATCCTAATATATCGTGTATAATCAGGGACGTATCCGTTGATAACCAAAGTTATCTGCACCCAGTCTAGTCAACTAGGGGGAAGGATAGTTATGTACACAAACGCACGTACACACACACACTTACTTTCACCTGAGTATGATTATCCTCTCTACATCCACCATGCCCTAGGGACGGAAAGAGCTGAATGTTACCGGATATTTTATATATATATATATATATATATGTGTGTGTGTGTGTGTGTGTGTGTGTGTGGCCAGAAACACAAATAGGTGATCTGCCGGACTGGGATTCGAGTTTCGCTCAAGCTTGATAGTTTCTTGTAGTGCCTGCAACCTCACTATCCTTGTGAGCTAAGGATGGGTACTTTGGGAAAGCCTATATGTCTACCAGCCGAGTCAACGGCAGCCATTGTCGGGTTCTCCGTGCTCCTAGCTTGAGTGGAGACGTGTCTTGGGCACTGATCATATATACAGTATATTTAGTCAGTCTCTAAGACTTTGTCTTCCTAGGAAATTGTCACTGTCAATTGCCTCTGCCATTCATGAGTGACATTTAAAACACACCATTTACGGTCTCTAATCACCTAATTTCAGTGAAGTTCCACATTATCCCAAGGAATCAAAATGATTTCCTATGTATGAGGTAGACTTTCCAAAATAAATTCTAATATCAGATGTCATATTCCAAACGAGTACTATCTTCAACACCTCCAATCTTTATTCGGAATTTTACATCAATCAGCATTATCTTCTTCTACTTTCCCATCGTTATCCCTACATTAAGGGATTGGTTGCCTTATGTGCCCTCTCCAATGTCTTCTATTAGAGACATCCACCTCCACAAAACCTTTTCTCTCCATATTTTCCTCCACTGTATCTCTCCATATAATTCTCTGCCTCCCTCTTGACCTTCTCTCCCTAACACCTACTGTATTTGTATCACCCTGTTTGAATTAGGAATGCGGATACAAAAGATATTTGGTTAAATTATTTCTGAAATCTTATCCTAGAAGAACGTTACACAATTTCCATGGCAACGCTATTTTTTTTTAATGGAACACCGTTGAAACTAGATCTTTTATGTGATCCCTGAGTAAGGATAGAAGAAATTAAGAGCATCCAGGAAATTATTATCTCTTGAATCATATACCGGAAGTTTGAAATATGTTTTCGATATACTTTTCGTGAGATTAAACATATGTATGTGTAAGACATTTAGAGACACTAAATGAGTATTTGAAACCTATTTCTAATTGCAACTCGGTTAATTAATACAGAAAGTTCGCTTTCAAAACAAGTCTAATTATAACAGTGGTCTGACTTCACAAGTCCTACTTCATCGGATGTCTGATTTAAAGAGGTTATACTTCGCCCAAGGGCAAATTTCAGAAGTATCCCACGTACAATGCTTTGATTTTTATCCTTTCATACAGATCACAACCTTTTACCAAAGTAAAGAATTAATTTCCTTAATTAACGCCGAAGCATCTCCATATTTTGGCCATAACTTGACTTCTATTCTCGACAAATGTTGAGTTAATATACTTGAAGAACCTTGATGTTATCTCATACTAAAATCGTGATTCTTTTCAAATGCATCGTTAAAATCAGATGAAACCTTTATTACTTTAAGAAAACTCAAGAAAGAATTAAATTTCCATAGTGGTAGTTTACATAAAAATGAAAATTATATTTGAGAACGAGTGTGTTGAAGACGAAATGACAATTGTCACATAAATAATTTCCATCTTCCCTATGAGATAAAGAGCAACGTGTCTGGCTATATATATCATCATCATTATCTTCTCCCACGCCTATTGACGCAAAGGGCCTTAGTTAGATTTCTCCAGTCATCTCTATCTAGAGCTTTTTAAATCAATACTTCTCCATTCGTCATTTCCTACTTCACGCTTCATAGTCCTCAACCATGTAGGTCTGGGACTTCCAACTCTTAGGTTATATATATACATATATATATATTCATTTCCTGTCACGCTCGTGGGCATTGGCACATGCATGAGCTCTGGGCCTCACCCCGTCTCATGGGTAGTTGGGAAAGAGAGTAGTCAGGCTTTAGTGACAGTAGTACCCTGAAACCACAGTCTCCCACACATTGCTGAAACTATCGTATTGTAGTTAGGAAAGGGGGAGGGGGTAGGAAGGGTAGAATCTGTTTGTATACGTGTGTGTGCATATCCGTCTGAATATCTAGTTGTCTATTTTCGATGGCTCGCGTACGCTAATTATCTAATAAAGGATAACACAGAATCTTTGTTTTATTTGTTTAAATTATTTAGTTCTCTACTGTCGTTAAAGATTTCACAATTGCTTCATATCTATTTAATTTGGAAACCTATGGAATTTCATATGAAAATATTCCCTACACAAAAACTCAAGAAAACTTTTAGTTTTAGAATTAATTGAAAAATAACAATAAGTGATCACGTAAGAGCTTCTGGTGGTAACGTAGCCAATAGAAGTCTAAATGGCTATTAAGTGATCACCAAGCTATCCCTGATAAGAATGCCCATAAGCGAAATTAAAATATAAAGTGTGAAAAACTAAGACAATGATAAATAGCGCAATGACGATGTATTACGAAATTTTAAAATACATGAACTTTTTCGTCAATAGCACTGACAGGAAGACCCTTCCACAGTTAAATAAATCAAAGGCTTCTGGAACTGGGGCAGCATGACAGTCTGCTGAAAGGTTAATGCATACAATAGTAATTTGCGCACTATATCTTGGGGTGCAGTCACTAAGTGTGGTAACGGTGGTTGCTGTGGAAATAGAGCTTCTGAAGTAAATCACCATTACAAATTTTGTAAAGAGGAAGTCACCACTAAATCTTGCTCAACTTAAAGATCCTAGGCAGTTGCAGACATTCAGCCTGAAGACTATAATCCATTTTGTTTCCATGATGGAGCCCTTGAGTTCATAGGATATTGCTTTGCCAACTAGGGTTATAGCCTAGCGTGTAATAATAATAATAATAATAATAATAATAATAATAATAATAATAATAATAATAATAATAATAATAATCCACTAAATGATCTGGAGCCTCTGGCACCAATAAAATATTCGTTGTGGATACAAAAAGCCACTAGAAGCAATACGAAATTTTCTAACAGCATTTTTGAGTGCAGGAAAAAAAAAAAAATCTTGGCATCACGGGCATCAGTCCCATATATTCAAAATATTCAAGTTTAGTGAGATCTTTGTAAAGCATATTTTGAAGTGATAGAATAGCACAAGATCACCTAAACGTCAATCTTGATTTTGATGATGTTCTGCTGCAACTCCAACTGATATCACACTTTTCTAATCCCTTTCGGATTTCTGTTCAGTCTGGGAAACTGGATAAACAAGAGTAGCATCCTCAGCACACTATCTTATCTTTAATTCCAATATTTGTAACATCGCTTAAGATTAAAAACAGAATGGCAGACAGGTACCGTATTGTATAAATGAAACACCACTTAAAAATCATTAACATAGCCCAAATGTTTTGGCTAAGGAGCTAAGACGCTTCACAATTACATAGCAATGCTAAAACTAATTTAAATAAAGATACTACTGTCAAGCAAAGTTTTCATGAGATGCATTAGATCTAAGGGTAATACAATCTGATGCAAACTAAAGTGGTAACAAATATCTAATTGATTCCTTTTGTAGAAATTCTGACATCTGAAAAACATTCAATTTCTTCTCAATGCGGTTTGAGACAAGGGGGAGCTGGTGTAACTAAACTCTATTTTTTTTAAGCTGGCATTAATGTACTAAGCTCAAAGTCAATTGCTTCTTGCTTCTGATTGGCTGGACCTGAATTTGTCCGAATTTATCACTTTTCTATAAATGCGATTATCATATAAATATAACAGTTGCTATTCTGAATGTGATATAAATACTAGTTAAATTAATTGGAAATAAGAACCTACATGTATATTTAGTGTGATTAACTATCAATTAATTTCGAATAAACATAGAAGCTGAAGTCCTGGAACAATGTACCAATTACAGAAATATAAATTTTTTTCAAGCATTAATTACATCATAATTATTACTTAAATAGATAACAGACTTTTATAGCAAATTTTGAAAATAATATAATGATGAAAAACATAAAAACATATAATGATAAACAGATATGAATTGCATACGGTGGTACGTCAATTAGAAGGAATAGCTACTACATTCATCTTCTAACACCACAAGATGCGTGTTTCTGTGCACGTTCTTGAGGCATGGTTTTGCCTTCAGAAGATAACAGAGATTCTTTAAGTAACGGTGAAGAAGATATTAATATCAATGGCCGGCTTCAGTAGGCTCGCCAGGCAGAGCCGTAATATACTACTGAATGTACTAGGTTTTTTTTTTTTTTTTTTTTTTTTTTTTTTTAGGGGGGGAGGGCTGAGGTGTTCGAAACTTTAAAGGATTTTACAAAGGCCAAATTGAATGGGGACAGAATTGACAAATTCAACCTAAGGTATTTTAATACAAATATACTACAGAAAACAGTAGAACGGTAGCATGGCAATAACAAAACAAACCGTTCAAGGTAATAATTTTTTCAACCAAATTCCATGAGCTTTGGTCATATAGTTTTTGAGTTATATGAATCACAAACACACAGACAGACATACAAACAAATACACGCCTATCAAAACATAACCCTCATGAGGAAGTTGGCAAACGGTAATAAATCATTAATGATGGCCTTATAAAATCTAATGCCCCGAAAAAGTTATTCGATTTCTTTCAATAAAAAACAAACTAAACAGCTGATGAAATTTATCCCAACTCTCACAAACCAGTAGACAAATCATTATTTCAGCTATCGGCTTTCTCATATACCAAATTCACATGATTTACTGCCGCTAGATTTAAAGGTTTAAAGGTTTATAAGCCGCTCATGAATGGCATAGGCAAGGGACAGTGACTTTGCCCTATCAAGCAGGACAATGCCCTATAGACTAACCATGTATACATATGATTAGCGTCCATGACACCTGTCCACCCAAGCCAGGACAAAGGAGGGCCAAGCAATGGCTGCTAATAGATAGACCTATAGGCTTCCCTAATGCCCCCATCCTTGACTCACAAGGATGGTGAGGTTGCAGTGATCAAAGAAACTAACGAGTTTGGGCGGGACTCTATTATTATTATTATTATTATTATCATTATTATTATTATTACTAGCCAAGCTACAACCCTAGTTGGAAAAGGAAGATGCTATAATCCCAGAGGCTCCAACAGGGAAAAATAGCCCAGTGAGAAAAGGATATAAGGAAATAAATGAAAGGTGAGAGCAAATTAACAATAAATCATTCTACAAACAGTAACAACGTCAAAACAGATATGTCATATACAAACTACAAAAAGAATCATGTCAGCCTGTTCAACATAAAAACATTTGCTGCATCTTTGAACTTTTGAAGTTCTACTGATTCAACTACCCGATTAGGAAGATCATTCCAGTCTAGCGTTCACCAGTCAGGGATGTTACCGCTAGGTGTCAGAGAGTAATCGGCGCTTACATTACTTTACAAGTGAAGGACTTCAAACAATCAGGCTCGAAGCTGTTGCATGAAAGCTGCAAATCAGCGGTTGATTTATCGTCAATACTTTTAGCTCTTTACACCTCAATGACAACTTACACACTGTGAAAATTTCAGAGGTTTTAAAGGCCGGTCATGAATGGCAGAGTCAAGGGACAGTGTCAATGCCCTGGCTAGGAGGACAATGTCCTAGAGACAGTAAAGAATATATCATCATAATGCTCATTATTATTATTATTATTATTATTATTATTGTTGTTGTTGTTGTTGTTGTAGTAGCAGTAGTAATAGTAGTAGTGGAGGTGGCAACTTCATCTGCGTTCTTATGGTTTCTGTTTTTCGTCACAACCATGAAACATAGGGTCTAGACAAGTTAATCCTAATCCTAAAGAGGAGGGGTATTCAAAAGATATTCTCTCTCTCTCTCTCTCTCTCTCTCTCTCTCTCTCTCTCTCTCTCTCTCTCTCTCTCTCTCTCTCTCTCTCTCTCTCATTGTAGATATTACTGTAACCACAATCATCATAAAAATAAATAGACAAATATAGATTTCCCCTGGATACACCATTTAATATAAGCAATGCAATGGAGCACTATATATATATAAGAAAATACTTCTCAAGATCAATTCTAAAACTAGGAACTAATGATAACCAAAGTTGAAATGAATCAATCGGCCTCGACCAAACAGAAAGCCAAATATTGAACTATATCTAGATTTATGATTTAAGAATGTAAGTTTGTGAAACACATTGTCCCAAACAGTGACCAATTCATGTTCGACTTGCTACCTCAATACATGACTTCAACTTTGTTCTGCATGTCGACTTCATTGTTGCAGAATTCTTACCGAATATGATATTTGTATTTAGAATAGTTAAAACGTTATTGCAAATATTTATTATTGTTTTAACTTTTGACCTCTAGTGACGACCTTAACCATGACCGTTTGATCTCAATCTTTACATTGACTTCACTCATGAAGTAAATACTCTAAAGTTATGGCCAAGGTTAAAATCCTATTTGACTTCTGACTTCTGTATAAGACCTGAACATTGATTCTTCGATCCTACACATAGAATAATCAATACTCCTCCTCCTCTACGATGGTAGATAAAAATTCTGAAAAAAAAAAAAAAAATTACGGTACTAGGAATACTTTAGCCACCATAAGATGGTGAGTATATAAACATACCTGAAGACAGATTGGTCAATTAGTAAATGCTCCTAGGTAAACATAGGATATTTCCATTCCATTGAAACGTAAAGTACTTGCTTTGATGACGACGAGTGGTCTTTAATGTCTTCAAGAGCACCTAAAAATTCTGAGATCCTAACTTAGAAAGATTCGTAATAGGATCCGTGGAAAACAGTTATCTATTTAGATCTGAACACAGGACACTAGTGAGGTAAACTTATTAAAGAAAACAAATATTTAATGATACTATGACCTATATATTATATCATATACATTTTGTGCAATTTTTAGATACTCTCTTAGTTTGATCAGTAACATTGGAAAAGCTTAAAGATTGATGTGAAAAGAAACTTTTCAGCAACATCGGTAAATGCGTTAAAGTAAGAAACAATTCCTGAGGGATAACTTTATGCATATAGAAAAGAAAAGATGTAGTAATACAAAATGCAGCAAATATAATAATACCAGGATAGAAACCTGACCAAAATATACGAACAATAAGAGTAAAGCCACAGGAAGTATTTTTAGAACACGATGAATGCTGCTGAATATTGAATAAGTCTGCATCAAAGACGCCAAAAGCGAGGATATCAGCATCTAACTAAAGGTGGATACAAGTTACGAGTAAAGTCATGAATTTAACTGAAGGGTATAATTTCATCTATATTAAGTATGTGTGGAACCTACCAAGATACACGGAATGGTAAGCAACACAAATTAAGGAGACATGCTTGATGAAAAAATTTGTATCATCTAAAGATAGAATGATTAGTTTTATACCAAACTAAAATCATCAATGCTGGGACAATTAACGATGCATTCATCTCCTTAAAAATGTACGTTTTGAATATTGGTTTTCTTAAATATCGAAATAATGGTCAGGGATTTGTTAAAAGGTTGCCAGATTTTTTGTTTGTGAAACACCGTGATGTACCAAGGTTTGTCTGCCCCACACAAAAGTACCATTCAATATTGCATTTAATATACTCGCTAATTTCAAATAGATAGAAAACCATGTTTCAAAAAGAGTTATAAAAAGAAATAAAGATGACATATGGAAAAGAATGCTCTGCAAGTAAGCAACTAAGGTAAATGGAAAACTTATCTCTGTCCCACAATTTGCTGCACGAGAGTTCTAACCCTAGTCAACCAGAAAAGTTTCTAGTGGTGTCTGCAACTTCACCCTTTTGGTGAGCTAGGGATGGGAAGTTTGGGATGGCTATGGGTCTACGTGCTGATTCATCAGCATGATTCTAGCTAGTGTGTGGAGAGGGGTCTTGCCATCGCATGTTTCACATTGTTTGAACTTTTGTGACATTATTGCCCTCAAATGTTTGCATATAAGATCGTTATCTAGTTGAATAAAGTTAGTTACATTCACCTCGCCTTTATGGTAGGACCTAACAGCTACCTTCACTCTTCCACCATAGAACAAGGAAAAATATAATGCAGACCTTTAAAAAGACCAGCGACCAATAAATTCATTGGTCAGCAAAATACTAAAAAAGAATATTATCTTCTCCGTATAGTTTCAAGTTCTAAAGACAAAATAGCATTACAATACTTTTGTAGACATACGAAATAATTAAGAAAATGTTACTTTTAACTGACCTTGATATAAGCTAGGTGAAAATATTCGAGGAAAAGTAAATACCAAACATCGTGGTTTTAAAGACTAATGACAAACATATTTCTTATTACCCAAACCAATAACTTTCGACATTTAATGTTGTCAATTAATAATAACATTTTATCTTTCTTCTCTTACTAATGTCAATACTTTTTTAACTTTCTTTTCTTCATATCATATTCCTCTTTGTCTCTTGGTATTCTTTTTGTTTTCACCTTCTTAATTTCTTCTCCTCCCATTTTCCCCCAACTCTTTTTAATCTTTTTCTTTGTTCTTTTAATCTTAAAATTCCAATTTTCTTTTAAAGTCGTACAGTAATACTTTTTTTCTTTTCGTCTTCTTAACAACTTCTTCACTTCCTCCTCCTCTTCTTCTTCATCTCCTCCTCCTCCTCCTCCTCCTCCTCCTCCTCCTCCTCCTCCTGCTTCTCTTCCTCCTCCTGCTTCTCCTCCACCTACTCTCCTCTTCCTTCTCTCTCTCATCCTCCTCCTCCTCCTCTTCCCTTAAAATTCTTTCCCGCTGCAACATCCAAAAAAACAGTCATTAACCCTAATGGAAAGGAAGTATATTTACAAATAAAGACATTGAATTTATGACAAAATGTTCCTCACCAGCAGAGGCATAAATTAAGTTGCATTTTACCTCAATTAATGGACATGGGTACATAACTGGCGGTCTGCATAAATCCCCCAATAATATAGAGGAGAAACCAAGAATGATTGCATAAGAAGGAAGAGGGGTGGGGGGTCATGTTGGTTTGGTGATGAATGAGTATATGAATGTCATATACCAATTGTTCAAATAGTATATAATAATAATAATAATAATAATAATAATAATAATAATAATAATAATAATAATAGAAATGATTATAATAATAATGATAATAATAATAATAATAATAATAATAATAATAACAATAATAATAATAATAATAAAGATTAACGCAATAGTAGTAAAAAAACGGAAAAGCATTAATAACGTATAACGTATAAACAGTGTTAACATCAGCGTCCATTTAAAAGATTTAAGACGATTACTAAATTAGCAAAACAAACAACACAAATGACCAATCGCAAAGAAAAAAAAAAGAAAAAAGCATAATTATAATACCGAGGACAATTTCCAAACAAAGGAATAACGAAAGCACAAGGAAGCAGAAATGTCTTCATTACCCAGAAATCTGATAGGAAAAGTCAGAGAAAATATTCTCCCAAACAAATAAAAATACGACAAAGAAAACACATGTTGGTGCAATCGATAATTTCGTGACTGCAAACAATTCACGTCATTATTCTCGTGTCATTGTGACACTCCGGCACATGATATCTAACACGAAATCCCATTCCCTCACTCCTCCTTTCCTTCTCCTTCTCCCTCCTACCCCTACCCTCCAACTCCTTCTCCTCATCATTCTCCTCCTCCTCTTCTGGCCCTCCCCTCTTTCTCCTAATCATTCTCCAACTTCTCCCTTACTCCTCCCCCCCACCTCCTCCTTCTCCCATCACTCCCCTCCTCCTCCTCCTACTTCTCCCGTCCTCCTTTTCCCCTCCTCCTCTTCCTTCTCCTCCTCCTTCTCCTTCTCCTCCCGTCCTCCTTTTCCCCTCCTCCTCTTCCATCTCCTCCTCCTTCTCCTCCTCTTCTTCCTTCTCCAGCCCCTCCCCTTCCTACTCCTTCTCCTCCTTCTCCTCCTTCTCCTCCTCTTCTTCCTTCTCCAGCCCCTCCACTTGTTCCCCTTCTTCTCCTCCTTCTCCCTATCTCTCTTTCTCAAACTCTCCGTCCTCACACTGAGGGACCTGGGGAACCCAAACATAGAATAAGGTAATAAGGCAATCCCATCTTTATCTCACTCCTTATCATCCACCCATCAAACAATAGTAACACTGCTATAGAACTTATTTTCCTCCTCCCCCTTCTCCTCCACCTCCTTCTCCTTCTCCTTCTCCTACTACTCCTCCTTCTCCTCCTCCCCACTTTTCACCTCCTCCTCCTCCTCCTTCTGATTTTCCTCCTTCTCCCACCGCCCTTCTTATCCTCCTCTTCTCTATCTCTCTTTCTCCAACACTCCATCCTCCCATCTTCTTCCTTTCGAAATCTCACTCTTATCATCCACCCATCAGAGGATAGTAATACTCTAGAACTTATTTCCCTATGCGTTTCTTCATATCAGCTGACTACAATAGAAAACTTCCCTTTGATGTATTGTACTTTTTTTTTTAATTTCTTGCTATACGTGAAAATCTCGTTTTGACATTTCCACACATACTGATATTTGTTTTCCAATCTAGTGATAACAATGACATTCTAATACTGTTTATTAAATAACTCATACCTTCAGGGGTTATTTCGCATTTACGTTCCATGTAGGTAATATTTACCAGAAATTGTTTTCTCGCTGGGGGGATTTGGTTGTCAGATTTTCGTCTGGTAAGATGATTTTCTCTTACAAATAACAGTAACTACAGTTTCTGAAACTTGCAAAAGTTAACATTCAACATTTACCATTTTTTTTTTTCATTCGATGTTTCTTGGCATTATTATTATTATTATTATTATTATTATTATTATTATTATTATTATTATTATTATTATTATTATTATTATTATTATTATTGTTGTTGTTGTTGTTGTTGTTGTTGTTGGTGATGTTGTTAGCTAAGCTACAACCCTAGTTGGAAATGCAGGATCCAATACTGTAAGCACAAGAGCTCAAACAGGTAAAAATAGCGCAGGGAGAAAAGGAAATAAGGAAATGAATAAATTACAAGAAATGTAATAAACAATTAAAACAAAATATTCAAACCACGGGAACAACATTAAAATAAATCTTTCCTATATAAACTATAAAAACTTCTAAAAAACCAAGAAGAGTAATAACTTTTCGGCACCTCTGAAATATCGCTATCAGCTGGAAGGGTATATTAAAATTTTTTTATTCTATAAATCTAAAAATAGCATTTTTTAAATTTCCAATCTTTTTCAGTTGTTACTGGTAACTGAAGTTTATTTCTTTTGGTCGTCTCTTTTTACTGCACTCTTGTTACTGACAACTATGGATTTATCGACAGTAAATTCCATTCCAAAAATATTGTGGATCATAAAACGTATTTGTGTTTGGACAATAAAGTCCTGACTGGCAGCTATTATTATGTCTAGCTGAAAAGCATTCGTGTGTAGCTTCATAAGTCATTATAAGTAAACATGAGAGTGTTATTTTTACGAGTACCGAGCAAAAGTCAAGATCAGATAGAAGAAAAAAATATTGCTGAAAATTATTAAAAAGAAAGTATGACGATGAATAGCAAACTATTACAAATCTTCTAACTCCACGGAGCATTTGACTCAATGTATTGTTAAAGAAAAAAAAAATGTGTTGTGTGAGAGTCGATCCATATTGACAATTTGGTTATGAAATGGGTCAAAACATGTTAGCAGATATTTAAAGCTTGTGTACGCTACCCGTCAAAAATTGGATTTTGACGTAGGAAAAATCTATTTTTGGGTGAGATAGCCATGTCGTCCTGATGGAAGGACCTGCCATCAGGACGACATGGCAGCTTCCCACTGTATAATATTTCTGCGAGTGATATTACAAGGGAATTACCGTCAGGTATCACGGGGTTCTAAGCCCCGGAATGACTATCCGAATATATCGTGTATAATCAGGGACGTATCCGTTGATAACCAAAGTTATCAGCACCCAACAGACTTTACCCAGTCTAGTCAACTAGGGGTTAGGATAGTTATGTACACAAATGCACGCGCGCGTGCACACACACACACACTTTTACCAGAATATGATTACCCTCTTTCCATCCACCATACCCTAGGGATGGAAAGAGCTGAATGTTACCGGATATTATATATATATATATATATATATATATATATATATATATATATATATATATATATATATATATATATAAAACGGATTTTGAGCGAAGCAAAAAATCTATTTTTGGGTGATATAGCCATGTCGTCCTGATGGAAGTTCCTATTAGTAGCTTCCTAAGGAATATATGTACTACAGTGATATTCCCAGAAAATTTTACCTTTAGGTCTCCAGAATTCTAACTCCTGGCGCAAATATCTTTAAAGTTTCTCTCAAGGATATTGCATAATATCAGGGGACGTATTCTTGACACGCCACATAGCAATCTGCACCCCGAATAGCATTTACGCTTCGAGAGGGAAAGTGGCAAAATTAGAAGGGGAGCGGTATCAAGATTACCCTAGTTCCCATACTACTATTGAGTATCACAACAGCGCCATATCCAAGATGGCGGACATTCCTTGTAGCATTGAGCATGGTGCTACAGATACAGTAGTTTCGGGAGGGATTATGCGATGATCTTTTCTTTAGAAAAGGAGGGTGGGTCCATCAGGACGACATGGCTATCTCACCCAAAAATAGATTTTTCGGTTCGCTCAAAATCCGTTTTTTGGGCTCAAGCCATGTCGTCCTGATGGAAGCATACCAGAGCATTAATGTATCTGTGGATTTTCATCAGTGCCTTAACCTTGGGACAATATTTCTATGGTCATCTGGACCACTTGAGACAAATGACGTTACCGTTATCCGTCATCATCACTAATCATAAACAATGTTAGTGCTTCCTGCCCCCTACAGGGAAGTCATTCTAGACGGTAGAAAAGGGGCCTCAAGGTTAGCATATATTGTATGAGCAAACATAAATACACACTGGGTATACAAACGGTCTCACGGTTTGTATATATTGCTGAAACAATATCAGTGTCCATTATATCCATTGTTTGCAAGCATACAACAATATGAAGTATACTTACATGAGTAAGTCAAAGAACTCTGGCATCATAAATATGCAAATTGTCGGGCGAATTAGGATGCAATTACATTTTAATAGACATTTATTTCTAATAAATGACTAAATGAACAAGTAAAACGAATGTAGCATGATAAAGGAATTATACATGCGACATATACAGAAATTATTTTCCCTTTTTTGAAAGGGAAGAAATGATGAGTGCCACTCTCAGATTGAAGAAAAGTTTTTAATAAAATTTTCCTTCATAATTTCTGTACATGTTATATCCTATCGACACTGTGTACTATGTACACACGGCACGAGTGTTATCTGTATAATTCCACACCTGGGATTTTGAACAGATTTAGTGTCACCATGGTGATCACACTAAAAGTGCTGACACCGTCTCCTTTAATTGACAGTCCCAATCAATTAACTGTTCATCACAGAATTAGACGACAGGTTTTAATACACTACATGCGCCACCACATAATGCTTCAGTTCATGGACCTGCTTAGCATAGTGTTTGTAGAACACTCTGGATGATTTCCATCCAGTATATGAGCGAAGACACTAAATGTCCATTTACTGAAAAAAGTTCAGTGATGAAGCAATATTTCTCGGATCGGGACCTGCGGGAATACTGTCAGGATCTGCTCTGCGAATAAAGTAGGTGAGCTTCGCCCTCAGTTGTTTTAGGGATAAGTTTGATCCTGAAGTTTCTCCTTTAAAGAGCTGTCCCCCCCTGAAGTCTGAAGTTCTACGAAGATATACCTTTAGACACTCTACAGGACATAGAGAGACATCTTCCTTCAGAGGGCAGATTCTCTTAGTGGGTAGCTCGTTCTTAGCGAGAAAGGTTGGATCAGGAAAGAGATTCAGTTCTACCGCTTCTGTGAACTGAATGTGGCCCTCATCTCTAGATAGGGCCACTATTTCACTAACTCTAGCCCCGGAGACTATAGCGAACAGAAAAATAACCTTTTGGGTTAGATCCTTAAGGGAACAATCATAATTGTTCATGGATGAGGCATAAGGTAGGACCTTGTCCAAAGACCATGAGATGGGCTTTGGCGGTGCTGCAGGCCTAAGCCTTGCAGATGCCCTCGGAATCTTATTAAAGATTTAATTCGCCAGATCCACTTGAAAGGCATATAGAAGAGGTCTAGTCAAGGCTGACTTGCACGTAGATATCGTGTTGGCCGCCAGACCTTGATTATGAAGGTGGACAAAGAAGGACAGACAGAAGTTCATTGGAATTTCTTTCGGTCCTTTTGCTTTTACAAAAGCAACCCACTTTTTCCAAGATGACTCATATTGTCTTCTAGTTGACTCAGACTTGTATTCTTCTAAGAATTCTATATTGCCTTCTGAGATCCCAAATCTTTTCCTACTGCTAGGGCAAGAAAATAATGAAACAAAAGGGTTTGGGCTCTGTGATAAATCGAAGGCAATTAACTTCTGAACCTTCTGACATAGTCCTGAGTTCAGAACTAGAGCCAGCCTCAGCCTCAGTTCCTTCACTAAAGGGAACCGGTTGTTCTTGGGCTACTTTTGATCCAGCAGAGCCACTCCTCCCTGGAAGGATCTCAGCATGTTGAGGACCTTCAGCAGGAGATTGGATAGGATGAACAGGAATTCCTGAGTCCATCCCTTCTATACTAAAGACATGATGTCTGTTATCTCCACTAGAGTATCCTTGTATGGGGCTACACATCAAGGTAGATTCTTGATGACGCTCGTGACGAAGAGGTCGATCTGCAGCTCGGGGACTTGTTCCCATCTGGGAGAGAATAGGTCTGCATCTGTGGACCATTCTAACTCTATCGGCTTAAGCCCAAATAGAGTATCCACTGTCACATTGCGGATCAATTGTACATGAACTGCTGATAAGTGCCATCCTTTTAGGTAAGGGATGGCTAACATCACCTAAACTATATGAGACGCTCTCTAGCCTTGTCGGTTCCGACGTCTCATTATCGCTTCAATGTCCCAGATCAGCATGAGGAGGTCTGATCTGCGTGGAGAGAGTTTCCCCACCCACGACAGGACCAACATGGCCTTGGATAGAAATGACCGAATCCCTTGGACTTTCCTCTGATGGGAGTGAATACCCCATTCTTCCGACTAGGCATCCATGCGGATGATCTTCAATAGTCGGGGTAGTTTCAAGGGCACGGTCTTCCATAGGCTTTTGGCCTTTGACCATTGTTCGGGAAGCGATTAAGGAAAAACCGATATCGGTCCTTTTAGATCGCTTTGAGCGTTTGATGCGTATCTTCTCCAGACTCTTAACGCATCTTTCAGCTGTGCACTTAGCACTGGGTCTGTCACTATTGCTAACTGGAGAGAGTTCAGAACTCCTCCCTGTTAGCGTCTTGGAATCCTGACTGATTACCATAGTCTCTTGACCGACCCTGCGATCAACTTTTACCTCCCTAAGGGAATGGAGAGTTGGTGTGACCACAGGTTTCAATAGTTTTTTAACCAATGAAGCCTTTGAGCTGGAGAAAATCGAGATTCTTGAAGCTTATCTTGCATCCTCGATGTCCTGAGAACCGGAACATTTCCTTGGATGCTCATAGACCAGCCACTTTGGGTGCTGCCCACCCCAGCATTTCGTCCAGGTACATTGTTGCCTGAACCATTTCTAGGCTTGGTTTTTGCGTAACTGTGTCCGCCAATCCCGTGAAGATACTTAGGACTGTGTTTAGTTCGACAAGTATCTTTCTTAGGACATACGTTATCCTCTGTAACTTGAATCCTAGGTAGGAGGAGAGGGGGTGACTAACTGGAAGCTGCCAATAGACATCTTTCAGATCTGACAAGACTGTGAACACCCCTTTTTAAAATAATGTCCTTATGTTCAGAAGGATTAACATTCTGAACTTGCTGTTTTATTTGAATTTGTTGAGTGGCGACAAGTCCAGAATGACTGAGTTTTCTTGAGTCCTTCTTGTGAATACCAAACAGCCTTTCCTGGAATTCGATGGACTATACTTTCCTTACCACCGGTATGCTCTAGAGCTCTAAGGTATACTCTTCCAGGAGGGGGTTGGAGTGTAGGAAGAGTTGAGGAAATGATGGTGGAGGCATATCTATTTCTATCCTAGTCACATCTTGGTTAGGCCTTGGACCCAAGGATCGAAGGTCCAGCGATCCTGAAGGAACCTCCCTTCTACCAGAAGCGTCTCTTTGCTTCACCTGATCAGAAGGTTTACATATTCAACCGCTTGCCTGTGGCATCGCGGTCATCGTAACTGTGGGATGTTGTTGAACCGCCCGAGGAAAATTTCTAGACTTTTCCATCTTCCTTTTAGGCTGGGGACCCACATCTGTGAAAGACTTTCTCTTTGAAAAGATGCCCCACTTTTGGAGAAGTCCTATGTTCTCTGTGGTGGCCTTCTTAATCACCTCTCTAACTACCTCGTTTGGAAAGAGGTCTCTACCCCAGATGTTGGAAGATATTAGCTTCCTGGTTTCGTGTTTCCCTGTTGTGGCAGTGAACACAAACTCCCTACAGGCTCTCCTAGCCTTCATAAAGGCATAAAGGTCCTTAACTAAAGTAGCCATATGCATTTTGGCCAAGACCATGAGCATGTCTGGAGTACTTTGATGGGCTGAACACAACTATATGCAGTTCTGTAGGGAAAGGGAGACTGCAAGTCTCTCCTTTGTCTCTTATTCCTTGCCCAAAAGAAACTCAGATAGTTTGGGGAGATTCTCGCTAAACTGTCGTCTAGCGACATCCGCGTCTAGTCTTCCTACTGAAAAGGTTAAGTGGACTTCCTTCCAATCCTTCTCCTGCATGGGAAAGGCTGGTGACAGAGGCTTGCACTCCTCGAGTGCAGGACATGGTCTACCTGCCTCTACTGCCTTGGCAACAGATTTAAATGCCTTCCACGTAAAGGGGAATGATATTGAAGCAGGAGCAAGAAAGGAAGGGTGTCTGTTACTTAGTGTGAACACTTTTGACACCGAGTAACCTGCCTTTCTCAGGCTACTTGACAAGATAGCCTGTGCCTCATCATGGTCGAGAATCATGACCTCGTTCAGTTCCGTTTCTTTTCTTGATGTTGGTTCATGCTTCAGTCAAATGAAGCAATTAAGGAAAGCGTCAAAGCTTGGCCTAAACTGGATTTCATCCAAAAGAACAGCACCCATCTTCTCCGAGATGTAGAGTTTGCCGTTTAAAATTGGCATAAGCTCTGCAAACCTCCAGGGATTGGTTTTGGAGCATATCGGAAGGTCTTGGTCTCTGGGTCGTTTGTATGACCCTTGGGGAGCGACAAGTGGAGCTTCACAGAGCTCTATCTTGAATTTCACTTCCTCCTTTTTGTCTTGTTTGCGAAAGTTCTCTATTAGACCTTTCATATGGGATAGTAATTGGTCCATTTTGTCTAATAGAGGGGTAGAGGGTGAAGATGTCGATGTTAATGGCTCTAGAGCTGGCACCGGAAGCAATTCTAACACGACATTGTCCACCTCTTCCCGTGGGGGCTTCCTGCCCTCCGTCCCAAGGGCTACCTGGCCGCAGGGAGGAGTAAATCGTGCCTGGGGCACCACTATTTCCATACTTGCTTTCAGGAATAGTAAGCTACGCATCCTATCATTAGGTAGGTATGGTCCCAGAGAAATTTTCTGGAATCCTCTCACCCAGTTGCGTAGTTTCTTACGAGCTGCATCCCTAGACTCTATCGACTTGGGATTCTCAAAACCCTCGGACATAAAGGTGCGACATACATTGCAAATTTGATGGTTTCAATAATGCAGGGATTCAGAAATGATATTGCAGGGGGCATGAAACCTGCATGTATTATGACCATAAAAGTACTTACTCTTGATATTGCAGAAGACTGCAACACATATCATCTGGGGTTCCTTCTGTAAAGAATGGAAAGCAGAATGAGTATACAATTGATTATCTCACTGATAAGCAAAATGTAAAAGTCATCTTTTAACTAAATTACCTTAGGATAGTAAGCTGAAAGGGATAGTGGGAGACACATACTTGTGTATCCCTTGCAAACAAATGCTGTTACCTCCCCTCAGTATTAACTATAAAGAGATTCCTCTATCAAGGAACTCTAACAAAAGGGTTCTAACCCCTAAGGGTAGAAAAGTGTACAAGTCACTGCCCCTTTTTATTCTTCAACACTGTGAGGTAAGGATGACTGATTTCTAATCAGAGTATTGAAGGAATTCTATTCTTTCAATATAGGAACGGTCTCAGCAGAAGCCCGCACAAGGGTACCCAAGATATTAGAAACTAACGACTGTATAATCATAATATAGTTTTCTGTTGCAGTATATACTATATTGCAAAATACCAACTCCTGCGTAATTATATATAATGTAGTTCAGCCAGTGTGCTGCCATTGTGGTAAGCATCTAACGGCACGGTCCAGCCGGTATGACGCCGACTGGACTAGGAAATATAAAAGACATATATTAGTGTATCCTACCCACCCCATTTGCTGTGACCTTCCCTTACAATAATTAAAATCATAGAGTTTCCTGATCAGGGAAACTCAGGATAAGGGTTCTAACCTTTTAGGGTTAGAAGTGTAATACCACCAGCCCTATAAATTATTTAATATTGTAGGGTAATATGAAAACTGATTTCTAATCAGAATATTGAAGAAATTCTATTCTTTCAATAGGATTGGTCTCACCAAACACCCGGGCAAGGATACCCAAGATATAATGGAAAATAACTACTAGTATAATATATACAATAGTTTTTCTATCTGCAGTATATCCTATACTGCAAATTTACTGACTACCTGTATAAACATATACTGTAATTCAGCTGGCATATAGCCGGCATTGCTAGTCCCTGCCAGCGCAGCCAGCATGCTATGTATGTATACACTAATTAAGGATGTAAATATCCAATTTACTGCCTTTCTCCAGAAAGAAGGTTCAAATGGAAGGGGAGAATGTAACATTCAGGCTTCCATCGAGCCACAAGTACCATCGCCGGCAAGGTCCGGCCGGCACATAGCCGGCAGGCTAGCACCTGGTAGCACTGGAGCAGTCGGCATACTGCCAGCTGAGTCAGCACCTATCTGTGCCGGTCTGGCCGGCCTACCACCGGCCAGGCTAATACCCCGGCGACAGAACTTGTGGACAGCAGTCCAAGGGAGGACTGAAGAACCTTGGTGACAGAAGGGACTTCCCACCAATAGCCATCATGGCTGCCAGCAGCCGCCAACCGCTGGCAGCCTTCATGGCTGCTGACAGATGACATGGGTGCCAGCAGCCTGCATAGCCGCCAGCAGCCGTCATAGCCGCCAACAGTTTGTATAAAACATGGCCGCCGGCAGTTGTCATGGCTGCCAGCAGTTGGCATAGCCACAGGCAGTCAGACAACAGCTGTTGAGTAGGAGTCTAGCCGGCCCCCACAATCCACCAGCAAACGGTGAGATTGCAGGACGACGGCTCAAAGAAATACGATGGCTCGGCCATCACAAAAGAACAGAAGGGGAGGGAAAAGGGTCCTGTATGAGGTGTGGAAGGAGCCGGCAAGGTTGCCGGTCCTACACACCCTTAAGAAAATCTGTTTCAGTATCGGCGCCATCCTAGGCAGCAGGAGAATTTCTATTCTCCAACCTAGGGTCTGCCAATACAGTTAAGGGGACAGTATTCTTCAGCCTAGGGTCTGAGAGCACAGGACTAGTCTACTAGACCACAGGGAGAAGGTGGCGGCATCATACAACCACTTCAGGTGCGGCCTAGGGAGGGCTAGCCTCCTATGTCGGCAGCCTAGCCGGCAGCCTAGCCGGCAGGGGAATGACTATTCACCCTGCAGGCCGACTGTCGGCAAAAGAGTAATTCCTCTGAGGTTCTCACCAAATCCCAAAACCTGCTATCTGCGGTTAATGAAAGGGACAGAAAATCCTAGGCTAGTCATGCCTGAATGATAACTCGAGGTACAACCCACTAGGGTTGTAGCCTAAGGCTACACTCAGAGGGAAAGAGAGATTACCCTTAATTCTCCACCAGAGACGAGTATCGGTTTATATAATAATTCTAGGAGATATCTATCGCCATTTGAATAGATAAACCAATACACGAGGGTAACCGGGGAAATGTCGAAAGTATGCTATATCGCCTAGGTTAGGTTACCTAGGCAAGAAGAGATCTCAGTTACCTAAATCACCGAAACTCTGACTATACGATCAACACAGGAAAAGGAAAATTATTCATATAAATATCTTTACAAGTATGAAATGCCTAAATAGCTTTCATAATTAAATAATTAATGCTATTTCAACCGGGAATGTCGTTCTGCTAACTAAATAACACATGCCTAACGAACGACAGCGCCCATGGCGCCTCCAGTAACAGGCCTAGCTCCTAATCACAATAAATTACTCTAATTTCACTGTGAGACAGGAGCTAAATTACACACAGTGTAGAGAATTAATACTCAACTTTCCAGAGGTGAAAGAAGCTGGAGATTGCATAATAATACTTGAAAATCAATCGAAAAGGTCAGATCAACAGGGAACACCACCGTGCGAAATCGCTACAGAATTAGGAATGTCCGCCATCTTGGATATGGCGCTGTTGTGATGTTCAATAGTAATATGGGAACTAGGGTAACCTTGATACGGCTCCCCTTCTAATTTTGCCACTTTCCCCCTCGAAGCGAAAACGCTATTCGAGGTGCAGATTGCTATGTGGCGTGTCAAGAATACGTCCCTGATATTATGCGAAATCCTTGAGAGAAACTTTAAGGATATTCGTGCCAGGAGTTAGAATTCTGGAGTCCTAAAGGTAAAATTCTCTGGGAATATCACTGTAGTACATATATCCCTTAGGAAGCTACTAATAGGAACTGCCATCATGACGACATGGCTTGAGCCCAAATATATATATATATATATATATATATATATATATATATATATATATATATATATATATATATATATATATGTGTGTGTGTGTGTGTGTGTGTGTGTGTGTGTATGTATGTATATATGTGTGTGGCTAGACACTGGCTTTTTATTAAATAGTGGAGATTATTGGAAATGTCCCTTCCTGGTGATCTGCCGGACTGGGGTTCGAGTTCCGCTCGATAGTTTCTTGCAGTGTCTGCAACCTCACTATCCTTGTGAGCTAAGGATGGGTATTTTGGGAGAGCCTATATGTCTACCTGCCGAGTAATCAGCAGCCATTGACGGGTTATCCGCGGTTTTACCTTGAGTGGAGAGGGGTCTTGGGCCCTGATCATATATACTGTACAGTATATTTCGTCAGTCTCAAAGTCATTATTTTCCTAAGGAATTGTCACTGTCCCTTGCCTCTGCCATTCACGAGCGACATTTAAAATACCCCATTAACGGTCTGTAATCACTTAATCTAAGTGAGGTTCCACATCATGTCAAGGAATTAAAAGGATTTCCTATGTTTGATGGATGATACATAACTTGACTAGAGATAGACTTTTCAAAATAAGTTCTAACATCAGATGTCATATTCCAAACAAGTACTACCTAAAACCCCTTTAATCTTTATTCGGAATTTTACATCGATTAGCATCTTCTTTTTCCCCATCGTTATCCTTACATTAAAATGAATGCATCTCAAACTTTTTCCTTGTCTACAACTTCGGCGGGAGTTTTTATATTATCTAACAAAGTTCGTCACTCATCTATGAACTATTTTTACATATATTCATCGAGTTCATTTAGGATTGATTTTTTGCAGCATATGTTGGGCTGACGTTATATTGTTTAATATATTCGTAAATTTGAGAACACGTAAAAAAAAAAAACACTGGATTTGTATAAAGATTTCACCCAATCAACAGCTGAAAAAGGTGTGGCCTTAGTACAAATATGCCAACTTCAAGAAATATAGAGTATAGTAGATGAAGGGAAGAGATGTTGAGGGGGAGAGAAAAAGAGTTTAAAATTTACTTCCTCATTGCGAATATTTGAGTGTAGGAGTCCATGAGTAGAGTTGTAGTGACCTATTGGAAGAGTCCCTGACTCTCCTTCTGCCGGACAGGGGTTCGAGTCACGCTCAAACTCGATAGTTTCTTGTAGTATATGCAACCTCACCATAATTGTGAGCTAAGGATGGGGGTTTAGGGAAGCCTCTAGATCCACCTGGTGAGTCATCGGCAGTATGTTGGAATATGTCAGGGAAGTAAACTCACAGTCGGATGTTGTGATATAAACGAGTGGGATTGAGTAAATATAGAAAAGAGTCATAGTTAGGGCCTAAATTTAGAAGTTAGGTTAACACCTAACTTACATTAAGTTCCTATGTCGATACTTATATCGCCAATTGATCTACAACCCGATACATTGAAGCTGAAGAGGTAAAAGCAGAAATTCCTCATTGTGGTCAGCATTTACTCCGAGTAGAGCGATTATAGACAGTTAAGCCTAAACAAATTGTCTGTAAAATCACAATCCATACATTACTATTTGTTTATAATTGCATGCTTATAAACGTCAATAATTAAATAAAGGTTAATAGGGGGATATGAGTTATTTTATTAGGATAAAACGAGTTACAAGAGTCTCATCGAACTTCCTCATCAGGTAGTAATTGCCGTTTAATTTGACAAATCTTTCAAAGTAAAGTCTTCATCGATTACTATTTTAGGTGTCATAAGATTTCACTTCGCAGAATTTACAATAATGTCATTATGACACAAATGAACTCGCAGGCTTTGGTATTACACCTGGCCAAACCATCTGTTATAACTACATTCCATAAATTAGCATAAATGTAAGAGGATCTCTTTCAAAGCTGGAGACAATCAGATGATTACACAATTCCCGACCTGACGTATCATACTGAATAATAAAACCAGATGCTAATTCCTCTCTGTCATCGTCAAAATCCTCACCGTTAATAAAAGAACCCATTTTCTATGGTAAACAGAAGGGTATGCATGACGTCATCAAGCTGATACGTGTCTTCTAAAATTGGCAAGCCTGTCACTAAGACACTTGATCATCTGCGTTACCAGCTATAGGCCTACAAAATTTTTTTAACGGATAGGAAAGGAGAGTAAAAGAGGAGTGAGCGCATTTAGCTACCTAACCATGGTAGGAGATAGGTAGGAAGGTTAAGTATAAGAGTAAAGTAAATAGTGGTTTAGCAACAATCTTATTCATATGAGGGTACTTATTTCTTATTAAGGTTTTAAAGTTAGCATGGTACAATAGTTTCTTATTTTTCTTGCAATATTCGAGTGCACGGTAATGCATCAATAAGAGAGGGGTTCATTGGGTTGTATACTGATATCACAAAAAAATGTAAAACTTCACACACTCTACATTCATTGTTGATCCTCTACACACGTAAAAATAAGGTAGGATCAATGCATTTGATCTTAGCAAGGTCATGATACATGCGGTGTGGAACAGTGATCTCTCTCTCTCTCTCTCTCTCTCTCTCTCTCTCTCTTTCTTTCTCTTATATATATATATATATATATATATATATATATATTTATGTATACCGTATATATATATATATATATATATATATATATATATATGTATATATATATATATGTGTGTGTGTGTGTGTGGGTGTGTGGGTGTGTGTGTTAGTGCGTGTGGATGTTTTTTGTAAGAATGTAAGTCTATATATATATATATATATATATATATATATATATATATACACACACACACACATATATATATATATATATATATATATATATATATATATATATATATATGTGTGTGTGTGTGTGTGTGTGTATGTGTGTGTGAATGCGTGTGGATGTTTTTTGTAAGAATTTAAGTCTGCGGTGCACGAACGCAAGAAAACTTAAATTTTATACAATTAATGCTTTTATAAAGTTTGGCAAACAACTTCAAAACCAATCATTACATCAAATGTCACGCAATATGTGCGTAAAATAAGACTCGGTTTCATGATTATGCGACCTGAAAATGATCAACAATTTGTCATTGCCAACGTTACCTAATTCATAAAGACTTTTTATACAGCCTAAATCATCAGATCCTTCATAACTGCTAAAAAAAATCACTCTTTATGAGATATAACCATGCTACCTTTACCAGCACGCCATCGTGTGCCGTGTAATTTCCAATATAAATGTGACAGAAGTTAATTGTGTCACCTATGGTAAGTAGGCCACGCACACGACGCACAGAGACCCGTTCTCCCAATGGTATAGTCTCTTTAAGCGAAGCCGACGCTCTAAATTGCCCTTCAATTCTTTCGTTGGGATATTCATGCATCTTTTATTACTCTCGAGTTTTTCAAGCTAGGAGAGACTTGTGTTTCTTTTGCTTCACCCTTGATTGTTGAGGCCGGTCAGACTCTTGTCAGGCAGCTAATATTTAACGCTCTCTTAAGTTGTTGCATTACTTTACTTTAAGGGCTGCTTTTTTTATCCCACACAGCAGGGGATCCCTACTTTGTACAGGAGCTTCACTGTCATTTTATTATAAGCATTCCAAGGCATTCAGCATTTCACACCATGTATTGTTCGTTTACTGTCAAATCCGCACTATCGAAACACTCAGAAAACAAGAAAATCTTCAATTTCCTCTAGAAAGCCTTAATATCTTCAGCCTTTGTATAGTCTAGGGGCTGCATATTTAAAGACTACACTCCAGAGCTTACCGATCTAGGTTCCAATAATATGAGTTTGCTTTTTTACGTTGATTCTCAATGAATTTTGCAAGCAAGAGGTGGCTTGCCGTTTATTTAAATTTTCTCTAAATTATAGGTTACCAACCTGGACAACCTTGGCAAAGCGTGAGTTCACTCCGATTGCACTCCTCTCATGCACTCGCATTACATCACTCGCAACAATATATCAACATATGAACAAGCATTATTTGCAACCCATTAGTTACTTCACAGTAGCGCAATAGGACACCAAATTCTCAAACAGAATAAATTTTCGGATGTCCTAAACTATAGACTATGCCAAACTATTCTGAGGCACTAACTCCACATTTCCCAGATGCCCGACACTACAAAATACTGTATACCAAACTATTTTGTGTCACTAACTCCAGAATTTTAAGATATCGTACACTACCAAATATGCCAAAGGATTCTAAGTCACTGACTACAGAACTTTCATATGCCGTACACTACTGAATTTGCCAAACTATTCTGAGTCACTAACTCGAGAATTTTCAGATGCCCTACACCACAGAATATACCAAACTATTCTGAATCACTAACTCCAGAATTTTCATATGCCATACACTATAGAATATGCCAAACTATTCTAAGTCACTAACTCCAGAATTTTCGAATGCCCTACACAACAGAATATGCCAAACTATTCTGATTCACTAACTCCAGAATTCTCAGATTCTCTACACTACTGAATATGCCAAACTACTCTGAATCACTAACTCTAGGATTTTCAGATGCCCTACACCACAGAATATGCCAAATTATTCTGAATCACTAACTCAAGAATTTTCAGATGCCATACACTACAGAATATACCAAACTATTCTGAATCACTATCTCCAGAATTTTAAAATTACCTACACAACAGAATATGCCAAACTATTCTGAGTCACTAACTCCAGAATTTTAAGATGCTCTACCCTACAGAATATGCCAAACTATTCTGAGTCAATAACTCCAGAATTTCCAAATCCCCTACACTACAGAAAATGCCAAATTATTCTGTGTCACTAACTCCAGAACCTCCAGATGCCCTACACAACAGAATATGCCAAACTATTCTGAGTCACTAACTCCAGAATTTTCAGATTCCCTATATCACAAAATATGCCAAACTATTCTGAGTCACTCACTCCAGAATTTCCAAATGCCCTACACTACAGAATATGCCAAACTATTCTGAGTCACTAAATAAAGAACTTCCAGATGCCCTACACAACAGCATATGCATAACTATTTAGTCACTAACTCCAGAATTTTTAAATGCCCTACATTATAGAATATGCCAAACTATTCTAAGGCACTAATTCCAGAATTTTAAGATACCTTACACTACTTAATATGCCAATCTCTTCTCCGTCACTAACTCCAGAATTTGCAGATGCCCTAAACTACAGAGAATGCCAAACTATTCTGAGTTTCTAACTTATTAATTTTCAGATACCCTACACTCCAGAAGATGCCAAACTGTTCTGAGTCACAAATTCCAGAATTTTAAGATATCCTACACTACAGAATATGCCAAACTATTCTTTAGCCAATAACTCCAGAATTTTAAGATATCCTACACTACAGAAAATGCCAAACAATTCTGAGGTACTAACTTCAGAATTTTCAGATGCCCTACACTATAGAATATAACAAACTATTCTGAGTCACTAACTCCAGAATTTTCAGATGCCCCAAACTACAGAATATGCCAAACTATTCTGAGCCACTAATTTCAAAATTTTCAGATACCCAACCCTGGAAAATATGCTAAACCTTCACTTCAGGGAAATTTAAAGGTAAATCTCTACAAACTAGTCAAAACAGCTACTCTAAAAATACTGAGCAACTTATAATCTTAAAGAACACTAACAACGGTTAATTTTTATTATTATTATTATTATTATTATTATTATTATTATTATTATTCTGCCAGACTGAGGTTCGAGTCCCGCTCAAGCTCGATAGTTCCTTGTAGTACCTGTAACCTCAACATCCTTGTGAGCTAAGGATAGCCGAGTTTGGGTGTGCCTAAATGTCCACCTGGGGAGTCATAAGCAGCTATTGTATGGTCCTCCCTGGTCCTAGCTTTGGTGGAGAGGGGGCTTGGGCACTCATCAGTATCTAGGGCATTGCCTGGTCCTCCAAGGTTCTAACTAGGACATTATCACTGCCCCTTGCATCTGCCATTCATGAACGGCCTTTGGACCTTTAAGCCTTTGAACTTCAATGCCAGGAGGTTCATGAGTATTCTAAAACTGCCATAAAAGTTTAAAGATTTAAATGCCGCTCGTGAATGGCAGAGGAAAAGGACAGTGACAATGCCCTATCAAGCAGGACAATGCCCTAGAGACTGGTCATATATACATATGACCAGCACCCAAGCCCTCTCTCCAGCCATGTTAAGACCAAGGAGGGCTAGGCAATGGCTGCCGTTGACTCAGCAGATAGACCTATAGGCTCCCCAAACCCCTTATCCTTTGCTCACAAGGATGGTGAGGTTTCACTGACCAAAGAAACTAACGAGTTTGAAAGGGACTCGAACCCCAGTCTGGCGTTCACAAGTCAGGGACGTTACGGCATCGGCCACCCCAACCCTTAAAGCAAAGTCTATTTCAGTCACAAGAGACAACATACATCGCTACTGGGTTAAATCGTTGAATTCTATTGTTGATTCTCTCTCTCTCTCTCTCTCTCTCTCTCTCTCTCTCTCTCTCTCTCTCTCTCTCTGTTTCTGAATAAATAGGTCGGTATTGATCCATCCCCTTCGTCGTTTAATAAATATTAGAGCACCTAACGGATTACACGTAGAAGGAACTTATATGAATTATGTTAATTACTTACATTATAATTTCATAGTAAAATACGTGTTTGTTTATAATAACACATTTGAAGATTATTTGTTCTAATCCCCAAAAAAAAAGAATATTTATTTACACGGAAATAATGATTATTTTAATGGACGGTTATTTAAGGCACATGGGGTCAAAAATATATATCATTGTGTCATGTAGATTAAATCGGCGTGTAATCTCATAATTATCATTAATACTATTGTAAAACCGATTATTTTATTTTTAAGCTTCCTCAGTCTTCGACATGAGCAAGAGTTATATGACCTATACAAAAATTAAAATCAACACGAAAATAGTTTACGTTTTACGTATTTATATAAAAAGAGAGGTCAAATATAAATGTTTTGTTGTATGAATATCTTTTAACAAGAGCTTTACTGGGGTGTTAGGAACGGAGGCATAACGATATTCAATATACATGATAAACACCAAGATAATGGTTGGTATCAAAATTGCATCAAATTGGAATCAAAAGTGTAAGGGTTGGGGGGGCAGTAACGTCCCTGACAGGCGATCGGCACACTAGAGTTTCAGCCCTGCTCGAATTTGTTAGTTCTTTTGGTCGCTGCAACCTCACCATCCTTGTGAGCTACTGAGGAGGGGTTTTGAGCCTATAGGTCTATCTGCCAAGTCATCAGTAGCCATTGCCTGGCCCTCCTTGGTCCCACTTTGGATGGAGAGGGGGCTTGCATGTTGATCATATGTATATATGGTCAGTCTCTAGGGCATTGTCCTGCTTGATAGGCCAATGTCACTGCCCCTTGCCTCTGCCATTCATGAGCGATGAAACCTTGAAACGTGTTTATTACGGATCATTTCTGTAAGAGCCAGAGAGAGAATCTATGTGTTGTTGGAAGAGAAAATGTATGAAAGAATAATCATTTGTTTATGATTTAAAGGGTATTACCATCGTGCGAAGAAGAAAAAATCTTACTTAGAGAAAGTAGCGATTGTCGTGATGAATACGCGTTTATATATATATATATATATATATATATATATATATATATATATATATATATATATATATATATATATATACATACTGTATAAATATATATATATACATATATATATATATATATATATATATATATATATATATATATATATATATATATAAATATATATATACACACACACATATATATATATATATATATATATATATATATATATATATATATATATATATATATATATATATATACATGTAAATGAAAGACGAAATGACATATTTATCAAGTAAGTATGTCGAGTTGACTACAATGTTCTTAAATTATTTTTAAAGATGGAGTGTTGAGAAAGGTTAATGTGTGCTGGAAAAGAACACAGTATCGTGACGTAACTGATATTAGATGATAAGATGTTTTTGATGATAAGGAAAACTATTAAAGCGTTTCCTAGGAG
>NC_090725.1:51581872-51596872 GCF_036898095.1 Palaemon carinicauda | reverse complement strand
CTTGGATTTCCTCCAAATTACTTAGGTTAACAGATTTCCTTTAACTACCTTCATTTGGCATAGCTTCCATCAAACCCACAATTCAATGTGGACATGTACTCAGCATTATATATACCAGTATTCAAAATCGTTCATTTTCACATTCGGGGTCAATGACCTTCGATGTCAGGATGCCAGAGAACTTCAAATCATTCATTCATTCATTTTCATATACACTCAGTGCACACCTTCTACAACGTTTACAACGTTTCCAAAAGGCTCAAATCATTGGCAGTTATTTTCTCAGACAACTTCTATAACGTTTACAATGTTTTCCAGAACCATTAAATCTCTGGCTACAACACTACTTGGTCTCATCTTTTCCAATAAAAATATAAATCAAAACAAGGTATTTTAAGTTTGTTACTTTAAATTTAAGCATTTCTTACCATTTTTAATCTTCAGGTACTTGAATAGCTGGTGGGAACGTCAATTTATTGCTGCCATTATACTATATTCCAAATTTTTAAATGTTCAAGTTAAATTAATTAGTGCATAGTATTTACGTTAAATCTAAATATATATGACAGACTTCAATATTAGATCAAATATTTAAAATAATAGGTTTATAAAAGGTCTCTCCAATTACATAATTATTTAGAATATCAAAAACAATTGTTCTCTATTATCAGGTAGCACCTTACCCTTGATAGTACTCTATACCTTGGTCTTCCATCTCTCTTGCGTTAGAGTTCTCTTAAAATTATTAAAATTATTATTATTATTATTATTATTATTATTATTATTATTATTATTATTATTATTATTAGCTCAGCTGCAACCTTAGTTCGAAAAATAGCTAAATAAATATTTTAAGAATAGGAACATTAAAACTAGAAAAGCACTCCGAGAGTGCAGACCTTTACCACGGCAGCTTATTTCTCGAAACCAGCTTGCTTTCCTAGAACCAATTTAGACCGTATGCGTATTTGAAGTCTGTGGGACCAGATGCAAACTTGGGGTTAAGGTTAGGGTTAATTCGGACGACTTTTTGCTTGACCTTAACCTTGACCTTTGACCTAAGGCTTCTCAAATTGAATCACTTCCTCGTATCAACATAAAATTTATCCCTGAAAGTTACATTTACTCTATGAGTAGAATTGTGGCCAGGAAATTGTACACAAACAAACAGACAAAGGGACAAAAACATAACCCCCTTCCTAACTTCGTTGGCGGGGGTAATTATCAATATTATAAGAATTATTATTATAATAGAAATTATCAAAATTATAATTATAATTGAAAATATCAAAATTATTACTATAATCGAAATCATCAAAATTATTGAAATCATCTTTTAACATTAAGGAAGTAATGACAACTTCCTTTTCAAATTTGGGTCTCGAATTTCACCTATTTCTATTTCGGGATCATTTAATATCATCCTGCGTTGTACAGTAGAGCAAATCATCATCAATCAAGTCGACCCTTTTGATATCTACGTAACATCATCAATTTCAAACGTCAAAGGTAACCAATAGGAGGGCAATGCTTATCTGCATAGCGAAGCATGATACTTCAAAGATATTTTCCGCCTCATTAAATTGTGTACTTGTGCCAAAATACCGATCGTGTTATATATATATATATATATATATATATATATATATATATATATATATATATATATATATATATATATATATATATATATATATATATTTCAAATTTATACACATGTATGTGTGTACACACTGTATATGCAGATATTAATACACATATACATACAGTATATATAAATATATATATATATATATATATATATATATATATATATTTATATATATAGATATAGATATATATATTCATATATATATATATATATATATATATATATATATATATATATATATATATATATATATATATATATATATATATATATATATATATAGATATAGATATATATATTCATATATATATATATATATATATATATATATATATATATATATATATATATCAGAGAGAGAGAGAGAGAGAGAGAGAGATGTAACACTGAAAATTAATATTAGTAAAACTAAGATGGATAATGTTCAAGGAAAATGCACAGAAAACAAATAACAGTTATGGATCAACCTCTTCAGATTATTAATGGACATGCGTTCTTAGGATATACAATGACAATAAGTATTTCCCCAGGACATGAAACCGAAATTAAAAGAAGTTTAAGCATGGGATGGAGACCATTTGGTAAACAAAACGAGATTATGAAAAGTAAGATGCTCCTTTCTCTAAAAATAAAAGTATTTAATGAGATGGTTATACCTGTATTAACTATGAATCAGAAACTTGGAGCCTTACTAAACCCTTAGAACATTTTGGAAAGAAAAATTATGAGAATAACACTAAGAGACTGAAAAAAGAGCAACATGGATACGAGAGCAAACTAAAGTAGAGGATATTCTAACAATGTGCAAGAAAAAGAAATGGGCATGGGCAGGACATATAATGAGAATTACAGATAATAGATGGACATTAAGAATAACAGAGTGGGTCCCTAGAGATTATAAAAGAAGCATGGGAAGGAAGAGAAGACGAACAAAGAATGTTTGCGGGTGTGGACTGTCACAGAAAGACCATAAACGGACATAAGTGGAAGGACATGTCTGAGGCCTGGTTCTGCAGTGGACTAGGAACGGCTGATGATGATGATATATACATAGCCTTTATATACATATATATACATATATATATTACATATATATACATATATATATATATATATATATATGTGTGTGTGTGTGTGTGTATGCGTGTCTGTGTGTCTGTGTATATATGTGTGTGCGCACACGCTACTTTTTTACTATATTATACGAGGATTTTTCCGTCGACATTAATTACACAGTGATAAATTGAAATAATTTATATTTCTCGCAATGACACATTAACTTTTTATGAAGTCTAGATTCCATTAATTATGTTCCTTTGGCCAGTAACTCTTATAAACTGTTCCACAAATTAATGCTATACACTGACTGAGTCTTCATATATCACAAGAATCCATTCATGTTTTTTTTTTTTTTTTTTTTTTTTTTTTTTTTTCTTTTTTTTTTTTAATGGCTGCTGGGACCACATATCAGTGTTAGAATCCTAGATTCATTACAGGTTATTTCAATCTCTAAATAAAAATGACTCGACAACAGCAATTGAAATATGGAGGGTATAAAAACACAATATTTATTCAAACTTATTTGCAAAGAAAATTGAACGTTGCTTCTCTTTCCTTTCAATGGCAAACCAAATTAATTCAAAATATTGTTCGATAAGGAGAACAGGCTGCATAGTGCAATACAATACTTAAATGGTAAGTTTGTGAGTCATTTGTAGCTCTTAAGATGATGCTGTAACAGTGACTGAGTCATCAGTAGCCATTGCCCGCCCCTCCTTGGTCCTAGCTAGGGTGGAGAGGGAGGCTTAGGGCCTGATCATATGTATATGTGATCATTCTCTAGAGCATTCGCCTGCTTGATAGGGCAATGTCACCATCCCTTGCCTCTGCTATTCATGAGTGGACTTTTAACCACTTGGATCAAATTGTAATTCAAAACAATTACCTTGTGCCAAATCAGTAAATTTTGAATAAAAAAGATAATCCAATTCTTCTGCCCATTTGAAAACTACAGTAAAGCTAAAGAAAAACTTTTTCACTTTCGTCGAAATATGAGTCTCACAAAAACTTGATTAAATAAAACAAAAATATTATTTCTTAATTAATCATACTGCTGTGTTGCCAATTGATGACTATTATAAACAAAAATATATTCAAATGATCTGGGTTTTCCCACAGTAAAACAAAGATATTTCGCGCATTTCTTACAGCAATGAATCAAAGCAAACTGTGATGCTGCACCACAACGTTTGTCATATCGCATTCTGGGCAGATATGTTCCAGAAATGATATTTCGAAAAGTATTGTTTTCTGAACACTGGACGCGACTGGTTGTAACTGAATCAGAATAAAACGGAGAGATAATTTCTTTTTTCTGGGTTTACTGTTGAAACAGAAAGTCCTCATGGCTCACGAATTTATTTAGATTGGACAGAGGAGACACATTCGTAAATGACAGCAAACTGGCAGCCATCCTGGTTAACGCAGTCTTATTCTCTGGAGATGTCAGAGTAACAGAGAATACACCTGTCAGTCTGAAAGGCCGATAATTGATTTTTCACTAAATGCTTTTCTCCAGTCAACTGACTAGCTTAAAGAAGCTTGAAAATTTACAGAAAGATGGAAAGATATTAAACCAAATTAAACAGAAAAACACACAAAATGTCGTACCCAAAGACTATTCTTAATATTGAAAGTGAGTTAAATACAAAATAAGTTAAATAAGTAAAAAGAGTTGGTCAGGTTAAGCCATTATGACGCTGACCCAAGCTTTTGTTATTCTTAGATTCATAAGAAGAGCAATGGAGACAAGCCTATTTGCAACATGATAACATGTAAAGGTGCACAGCAAGAGGAACCAGGGCTTGGAAGTCATTATCTCCGCCAACGAAGTTGGAAGGAAGTTATGGTTTACACCCTGTTTATGTGTGTGTGTTTTGTGTTTGTTTGTGAACAGCTTCCTGGCCACAATCTTAATCGAAGGATAATGAAACTTACATGGTTTAACTATTATGTAAAAAGCTGGAGATGATTAAAATTTGGAAAGTCAATGTCACAGCCAAGCAAAATGTCCAATTCACGTAATTGACCGAACTTAGTTCATATTTAAGTGTATGAAAATCCACGCCAATTAATACATGTCTAGATCAAGGTCAAGCAAAAGTTCGAGAAATAAGCTGCCGCGGGGGAGTTCTGCGCTCTACTGAATGCCCCTCTAGTTTATTTAATTATCTCTCGCGTCATTAAAGCCTAACGAAAACAGGTCATCTGAAAATCGATGCTGAACACAAGCATCCTGTAGTTAATCATTTCTGCGGAAATAAATTTATCATTCGACCGGCTCTGCTTCATGACACTCGACTTAAAAATTGTATCGCTTTAGAGAGCATTAATGAGAGAGTCGTCGGCGAATAGCTTGAATCAATTAATAATTGAATGGCCTCTTGTTATTAGGCGATGTAAGGATTCCCTATTTGTAGAATGCCATTCTCTGATTAAAACTGATGTTTGGCACAAACGTTTATTTCTAACCTCACAGAGCATATGTCAACATATACCATTCAGCGGTTAAAACCTATGAGTTCATCGTATAAATTACCTTCAACTTTCTCAGCCCGTAACTGTAATAAGAAAATAAAAGAAGATAAAGACAAGAGGAATGTTAAACAGACCTTACATTGGAATAGTTACAGAAAATATGTACGACACAACCAGTGGTGAATGATCAAATATAATTATGACCTTTATGAATAATTTATGGCATAATATCACGTGATGTTGTAATTACATTTTCAATTGCTGTATTCATTACGGGGTCAGCGTGTATTAATTATTGTTTTATATCTGTAGCGTAGTTTATTGCAGTGAGAACAGAAAATAAAGATTATAATATCAAAATCATTACACACATAAAACCACACACACTCATATATATATATATATATATATATATATATATATATATATATATAAATACACACATATATATATACATATATATATGTATATATATATATATATATATATATATATATATATATATATATATATGTATGTATATATATATACATACATATATATATATATATATATATATATATATATATATATATATATATAAGCATAAGGTATGGGACGCCAAACATTTGCTAAGAGAGAGAGAGAGAGAGAGAGAGAGAGAGAGAGAGAGAGAGAGAGAGAGAGAGAGAGAGAGAGAGAGAGAGAGAGAGAGAGAGAAACCTTATTCCATTTTAACGAAGGCATACTTATGCATTACATGATATTGATAACTCAAGCCCTTAGTCTACTACCTGGATTATGCACCACTATAATTGAGAAGAGTATCCTTGTAATAATGATAACCTAACACTTGTCCTGTATGTAGCACCGAGTTGACTGCAAGGGGATTGCTGATAGATAGAAGATAAATCACTATACGTTTAAGTAAGCTCAAGTTTGGTTGGCAGGATGGCGATGCAATTCCACAATGTCTTAAGGCATCATTATTCATGTGCTGTCGCATACGAGACGGAACATATGCATATATGATTATTGCCAGACCTCTTTACTTAAACAAGGACTAGGGCACACCAAGCAATGGCTGCTGATGATTATTGGGGCCCCCTAAAAAAACTTCCATAACCCTCTAGAACGGTAAATTAGTATACACTAATTATTACTTGATGAGCTATTCATAGTTGGAGAAGCAGGGTGCTATAAGCCCTGGGGCTCCAACAGTATAAATAGCTCACTCAGGAAAGGAAACAAATAGAACATTGTGCCTGAGCGTGCACCCAAACAAGAGAAATCTAACCCAAGACAGTAGAAGAACATGGTACAGAGGCAATGACACTACCTAAGACCATAAAACAATGATTTGACTTTGGAGGGCCAATCTCCTAGAAGACCTGCTTATCATGGGTAAAGAGTCTCTTCTACCCTTACCAAGTGGAATGTAGCCAGTGAAGAATTATAGTGCAATAGTTAACCCCTTGACTGAAGAAGAACATTTTGGTTTACTTTGTGTTGCTATGTGTATGAGGAAAGACGAAAATGTATAAAGAATAAGCAGACTATTCGGTGTAAGTATAGCGAAAAGTAAGATAAGTCGTAACCAGAGAGGGATCCAATTCAGTAGTTTGGCCAGTGGAAGGAATCATTAACTTTCTAGCGGTAATATCTCACCAAGTGGCTGGTACCTTGGCTAACCTATGAGAGGGATCGAAACGTGAGTACAGGTCGAATTGAAAACCAGCAATTTGCTATTACAACACTTTATCTCAACAGTAACTGAATGGCCCCCATTGGTATTTGTTATTTTCCTAGCTGACCCTGTTCCTTTAAATTTTTGGTTCTAAATATCTTTTTTTTTTTTCCTGTTGTTTTGTATGATGTGGCAAAGTGTTGACGGCTAAAATTACAGCCATTTAGAATGCTTTAGTAACTTTTGCAAAAGTTTTTCATGTAGTTTCATTCAATAACTCAATGTCATATTAAAAATTCTACAATCTTTGATTTAAATAGCCATATAGGCCTTCAGATTATAAATTCTACCTATATTCTATAAAAGAACGGGAAATTTCTATCTAACCGATCTTGACTTGAGAATCTTGATAAAAAGTACATCATAAAAAAAATGTCTTTATTATATGATGATTAATAATACCACTCAATCATTGTGGAAGCTAAGTGTTTCTCTCATTTGTATGAAGTATGAACTAAACTGAAAAAAAGCTATATAACGTTTTCCGGGGCAAGCCATCTTGAAATTGTAACCATTGGTGTCAATAACTTGAATGGCGTAATAACTTTCAAGTAAAAATAGATTTCTCACGAATTACTGTGTGGTTTTCAGCCTAATACTACGATTTTGAAAATCAAGCTAGTTTGCCACAGCAGATTTAGCGCATTGGAACAGACTGAACAGTATACTTCTCAAATTATATAAGAAATCTTATATAAGTTAGCTTCATTATTGTTTTTAATTTCAACAATACTTACATACAGCTTCCGTTGCATTACCAAGATGTTTATTACCTTCCCTTTTAGGAATAATAAGTCATCTGTTTTATTTCTTGCATATGACCATTTCATCATTATAATCTAGTTCCAGACAAAAAAAAAAAAAAAAAAAAAAAAGACATGTCCACATATGACCATTTCATCATCATTACAGTCTAGTTCAAAAAAAAAAAAAAAAAAAAAAACATCCACAAAGCGGTAACGTTTATCTTTATGAAAAAGGTAGTGTTTATAACACATTCACATCACTTTCTTCTAAATTTATTGAAAATACTCACTTTGTATGAAAACGTTTGCATGCCAAGTCCAATTATATCCCCACGACAATTGAACTAACACTTTTATCGAACACTAGTCTCTTCAAATGAAAGGCAAGACCGCTATCAATCATGTCAATGTCTCACATACTACCTGGTATAAAAGACATTGGTCTTTCTAAGTAAATGCTGAAATGCAATTAGCACTTGGGATCCAACTTCTTTTAAAGACTCTGGTGGCATGATTGATAGGTACCTTGACTACCGTTTGAAAAGACTAGGATTCGTTTTCAATGTGAGATAGAAGTTTATATCTATTATAACACGAAATTGAGTTGATTTTCATCATATATAAAATTTATATATATATATATATATATATATATATATATATATATTATATATATATATATATATATATATATATATATATACATACATATATATATATATATATATATATATATATATATACTGTATATATATGTATATATATATATATATATATATATATATATACTGTATATATATGTATATATATATATATATATATATATATATATATATATATATATATAATATATATATATATACAAACACATACATAAATATACAGTATACGACCCATATTATATAAATGGAGTGAGTATTTCTAACAATAATGAAATGTAGAGAAGAGACAAAAATAATAAGAGGGAAGGGTTAAGTGTATACGAGAACTGGCTGTGGAAAATATGAAAAGAATAATAAAAGAGATGGAGAAACGAATTGACAGAATTTCAATTGAAGTTCTGTCTTTCATTAATGAAAAGTGTAACTGACTAGCTTTATCAATGTTGTGTAAGATGGATTAGGTTGGAGAAAATGTTCCTATGCCATAGGTAAAAGAATAAACGTTCGTGAAAAAAATACTGAACAATCTAGTTGAAAATCTATGTCTGATATCTAACAGCATAATGTTATTAGGGAAATTAGTGAAATTTTATAATTATAAAATGAAACAACATTGAAAATAAGGATTTACTCTCTTCGATAAATATTTTGAGTTGGAGGGCGTGAGGATATCTCTACGAAAATTATGCTTAAGAATAAGAAATATTTAACCTAGCCACTTAAGCTTTTTAAAAGAGAAATCTTTCAGTAATGATGAAGTTGAGAGAATTTGAAAGCATGATGCAAAAAGGAAAGCACTAGTATCAAGTGCAATCCGAGATTTCTCACTTCATCCAAAGGTTAATGGAGTCTTCCATGGCTTAAGATCTATCTGAAAAACTCGTCAAAATCCATCAATTTGTTTTGACGTTATCTTTAGAATGGCGAAAAAAGCAAATCTAAATCATCTCCACAATTTAATGTAGTCATCCATGACCCAAGATCTATCTCTGGTGGAAATTTCGTCAAAATCTGTCGAGTGATTTACACGTAATCATGTCCACAGACACACTGAGAGAAATACATAAACAGACTCGATCGCATAACCTTAAAGGAGGTAACCAGGATTCCTGGCTCCTCCTTGTGGATAGGTAGTTTAGCAGCAGTTAACTGGCCATTTAGGAGTTGATATTATAAAAAGAGATATAAAAAATCTTTTGTAGAAGAACCCATAATAGTAAAGGAGGTGAACTATGCATCGTGAGTATAAGCAACAGGGATTCTGGAGTCTCTTTTACGGCAAGAACGAATGTTATATGCAAATTAAATGAAAATATAGTGAGGCTGGTAAATATAATTTTCCTTGTCGTATTTGTGGACTGAGAAGGATTGGAAAGGAGAGAAAATTGCACGTATTTTGGCATAATAAAATACTAGTATGGGTTAAAAGATGGATAACATTGTTTTGGTGGTACAAAAACGCAATAAATAATTAATAAAGGAGGATAGATTGGCATATAGAATTCTAAAGTGGTAGGAATAACGAGGAGAGAAAAATTTACAAAGTAAATATCTTCTGTGCTGACGAATGATTGTATTATTAGTTTATTAAGTTGGGATTCATCCTCTATTCGTCAGATATTAGTATGAATTCAATAAGGCCATAGTCTTGGTTTCTTCCCGGAAGCCTCTTACTCTTACAGGGCAAACCATGCATAGGAAAAGTATATAGCATTCTATTAGTCAAATAGGCACTCGGTAGCGAGAATACTTTCACCAACGTCACACCACATGATAGGCAATTGAAATATGCACATTTAGGAATTTGTTTCAAGAAAGTCTGATAGAATTTTACCACGATATAGCAAAAAGACTTATTTTTACCTTTTCGTGACCTTGACCTTGACCTTTGACCCCACCACTCCTATAATCTAATCAAAATGTTCTTTGATCACAACCGAGCATCCTACCATATTTCGTGAGATTCGGTCTGATAGTTTTTGAGTTATATGAATCACAAAAAAAAAAAAAAAAATATAAACAAATAAATAAATAAATACACGCTTATCAAAACATAACGTTCGCAACGAAGTTAAAGACGTTAAGAAAAAATCTTCGAAGACATGTCGGATAACGTTATAAGAATAGTTCAGAGATAAATATACCATCTGCTTACATATCTCTAAAAAAACAATTTATACAGAATTCATCCATTTATTTATCCAAACGATAAATAAATTTCTACACTTTCTGCAATTTGAATCGTATTGAAGTTAGACTATGTGAGAAAATGTATTCCATCAAATATGAAATATCAATGAATAATATTACTGCTGATATAATTGATGATTATATAAATGAATTGATCCAAATATCTATAATAGAAACATAGAAACGTAAAAGCATTCTCGGTAGAAAAAACAAAATAAAAATGTTTTTGATGACGTGAAAAGCCAAAGAGAAGAGATTAATGTTTAAGATATGTTATGCATATAATAATCATACAAAAGAAAATCAATCAAGAAAAGAACAAATATCTCACAGAATGAGATAAAAAAAAACTATTGATTGCAAGAAACAGGAGGATTATGATTAAAATATATATATAATATATATATATATATATATATATATATATATATATATATATATATATATGTATATATTTCCTTACGATTTCAGCAGATGGACAAAGAACAATAGCTCGGGTAGTTTGAGAAAACGTAAATTACTATAGGTTAGCACAAATCTCTTTACTTGGTAACAGATTAAAAGTCCGTTATATTGTAAACCTAGGCATCATATCTGCCATGATATAGGTACAAAACAGCAAAATCACAGTTGATAAATCTTATAACCTGCTTTTTCTCATTTTGTGTGGGGTAAGCACGGTTGCCTCTTTTTTTTTTTTTTTTTTTTTTCTTTTTTTTTTTTTTTAAAGACTTTGCTTTGGCTTTGGGGTAGACCGTAGTCCCGATCGGCTGCCCTGTCTGACATTGCTTAGACACCAGTACCATATGTCCATGCGTTGTGCCATTCACCAGCGTCCTTTCCCCCAGGAGCAAGGAGTCCTGGCGCTGTTAGGTCAACAGTTTGAGACGTGTGTCTATTATGTTTCTAGAAGGTGTTGGTGAAGCTTTGTTTGTGTGTGTATTAGTCTGCAACACCGATTTGCTATAAGCAAACCTTTCTTGAGGGTACACTCGAGCACACTATTTTATCTTGTTTCTCTTCCTCTTGTTTTGTTAAAGTTTTTTATAGTTTATATAGGAGATATTTATTTAAATGTTGTTATTCTTCTTAAAATATTCTATTTTCCTTTTTTCCCTTCCTTGCTGAGCTATTTTCCCTGTTGGAGACTTTGGGCTTATAGCATCCTGCTTTTCTAACAAGTGTTGTAGCTTAGCTAATAAAAATGATAATAATAATAATAATAATAATAATAATAATAATAATAATAATAATAATAATAATAATAATAATATCCGTCAATTACTTACATAATCCTCAATGACAGGTCGGCTGCAGATTTTACCCCGCATTACAGACTTCTACTTAGTCCGAGCTTGCTGCCTTACTCGACTTGGCCATGTTCGGTCATTCAGGCTCAATAAACAGACAAGCAATAATGATTGCTACGGCTCTTGCAGTGAAGACTTCATTGTCTCAAAATACGAATGAGAACTTCTAAAATGTAATACAAACTAATTTGTAATACCAAATTCCTTGTTACAGGTATATGCAAAGCCACAAATGACTTTCATTATATATATATATATATATATATATATATATATATATATATATATATATATATATATATATATATATATATATACATATATATATATATATATATATATATATATATATATGAATACTTATGTACGTAAATTGACAAATATACCTCTCACACAAATTGATTGCCTTCACAGCTCTCTCTCTCTCTCTCTCTCTCTCTCTCTCTCTCTCTCTCTCTCTCTCTCTCTCTCTCTCTCTCTCTGTAATGGGGGATAAATGGGAATCAAACAGCGCTGCTATCAGAGGGTTATGAGCTATTGATGACTGAATGACAAGTCATCAAGAGGGATCGATGTCACTCTAAATGCAAAACAGGATGAAAAAAAAAAGGAACTGGCAATATGAGGAGGGAAAATATGATGATTACAGAAACAGTGTAATATGTGAGAGAACTTTAGCTCTTATGGAATTTCATTATTACTTATATAAAATTCCATTTACCAGTGCATTTTAGTCACTGGTTTATCAAGAAAAGGCCATGAATTCCTTGTCATTTACAATAAAAGGAAATAAACCATCGATTCCATATAAATAGGCGAGAAAAGGAGCATTAATGAACGACAAAAAAAATGTGAGACAAATACTATTACATCATAACCTATCTAAAATTCCATTTACCAGTCAATTTTCAGTGACTGGTTTATGGCGAAAATACCACGAATTCCTTACCATTCACAAAAGCAAAAAACAAACCATCGATTCCACATAAATATGGCCAAGAAGGTTCGTTGATGAGCGAGATGTGAGATAAATATAATTACTTCATTACTTATATAAAATTCCATTTAACAGTGCATTTTTAGTGGCTGGATTATGAATAAAATGCCATAAACTATTACCCTTTACAAAAACAGTAAATAAATCATAGATTCCTCATAAATAAGAGAAAGAAGGTGCGTTAAAAAACGGCAAAGGAAATGTGAGACAAATACAATTACATCATTACTTATATAAAATTCCATTTTCCAATGCATTTTAGTAACTGGTTTAAGAAGAAAATCCTATGAATTTCTTACCATTTATAAAAACAGAAAATAAACTACTAATTTCACCTAAATATGAGAGAGAATGTGCGTTTATGAGCGACTGTATGCTCATTCAAAGTGTGTGAATACTGCAAGATTCGCTTTATAAGAAACTAATAAAATTGAAGCTGTACAGTAATAGGATATTTATTTGGTGGAGATGCTTGTGTATTTCGTTATGAATTAGTTGTACTTACAACTAATGCATAACGAAATACATATTTCTGATCAATTTCATCTAAAAACAATCAAATCCTTGAATGAAAAAAAAAAATAATCTAATACACTAATTAAGTTTCTAACAATGTTTGTTTCGGATTATGAACTAATTGCACGAAATGGGTTAATTAAATCCAAAGTCGGTTTGTAAAATTTTTCTATACAATAAGTTGGTTTTAATTACTTTGAGTTCATGTATTTGGATTTATGTTGCTGCATTTACTAATAACATTGTCCTATTCACTGTTTCAGGTAAACTACGACCTTTGAAATATCACTACAACGATTGCAAGTAAATTACTATCATTTACTAATTACGTTTTTTATAGCAATATTAATCTAAAATAAATAAAGTCAATTTATATCAATATAAATTCAAATGTGGAGAAGATCTCATTTCCTTATATCTTGTTAATCACAATGGGAATTTAAAGGTTTAAAGGCCATTCATGTATGGCAGCAACAAAGGACAGTGATATTACCCTATCAAGCAGGACAATGCCCAAGAGACTGACCATATATACAAATGATCAGCGCTCAGGCCCCTCTCCACCCAAGGTAGGACCAGGGAGGGCCAGGCAATGGCTGATGATGACTCTGCAGATAAACCTATAGGCTCCCCCAAAACACCACATCCTTAGCTCACAAGGATGATGAGGTTGCAGCGACCAAAGAAACTAACGAGTCTGATCGGGACTCGAATTCCGGTCTGGTCAGGGACGTTACCCCGTTGGCCAACACAACAAAATCACTTGTAAGCGCCGGGAATTATCAACTCGAGGAGTTGAAGAGTTTCTACATTTGTTATAATAAGTCACTGGAGGACTGGAGTTGAGTGTTTAGCAGTAGAGTTCATATGCTGATGTCCAACGATTGAATTTCAGTTTTTTTTTATAGTTTATATATGAAAGATCTCTTTTAATTTTGTTACTGTTATCAAAATATTTCAATTGGTCATTATTTCTCTCGTAGTTTCTTCACTTCCTTATTTCCTTTCATTACCGGGTTATTGTTTCCTTGTTGGAACCTTTGGGCTTATAGCATCCAACTTTTTCAACTAGGGTTTTAGCTTAGCTAATGATAATAATAATAATAATAATAATAATAATAATAATAATAATAATAATAATAATAACAACGATGATGATAATAATAATAATAATAATAATAATAATAATAATAATAATAATAATAATAATAACAATAATAATAATGATAATAATAACAGTAAAGGAATAGCATACAACATCGAACATTGCTAAATGTAATCGAAATGTCCACTAATTAAACCAATCCCCTAAAAAAAATTAACATTTATGATAAAAGGCAACATACAATGTTTATACAATTTTGTGGTGGCACTAATTAAAGCATAAGCAAATGCAATGAACTCGAAAGACGATGTCCATAAAAGATAGAAGAAATCACATTATAACTTATAAATATGTATCAATTAAAACATCAGCATGGTCTTTATATAATTAATCATGAAAATGAGCACACAATTAGAAGACTAGAACAAGGAACTTATAAGAAACAACTAAAACAGTTTCCGCCATAATTACACTTACCTTACCTTGAAGCTCCTTCCGATAATGCGCCATCTTTAGGGCTGAAAAGAAAAATGTGTTCATTAATTTTTTTTCTTTAAGTT
>NC_090725.1:51564372-51576872 GCF_036898095.1 Palaemon carinicauda | reverse complement strand
TGCAAGGTACTTAGGGAACAGATAGCCATTATTATTATTATTATTATTATTATTATTATTATTATTATTATTATTATTAGCTAAGCTACAACCCTAGTTGGAAAAGCAAGATACTATAAGCCCAAGGGCTCCAACAAGGAAAAATAGCCCAGTGAGGAAAGGAAATAAGGAAATAAATAAACGATATAAAAAGTAATGAAAATTATAATAAAATATTTTAAAAACATTAACAACATTAAAACAGATATTTAATCTATAAACTATAAAAGGACTTACGCAAGCCTGTTTAACATAAACACATTTGCTGCGAGTTTGAACTTTTGAAGATCTACTGATTCAACTACCAGATTAGGAAGATCATTCCACAACTTGGTCAAAGCTGGAATAAAACTTCTAGAGTACTGTATAGTATTGAGCCTCGTGATGGAGAAAGCCTGTCTATTAGAATCAACTGCATACCTAGCATTACGAACAGGATGGAACTGTCCGGGAAGATCTAAATGTAAAGGATGGTCAGAATTATAAAAAAAAATCTTATGCAACATGCATAATGAACTAATTGAACGATGGTGCTAAAGGTTAATATCTATATCTAGATCAGCAATAAGAAATTTGATAGACCGTAAGTACCTGTCCAAAAAATTAAGATGAGAAACAGCAGCTGAAGACCACAAAGGAGAACAATATTCAAAACAAGGTAAAATGAAAGAATCAAAACACTTTTTCAGAATATGTTGATCACCAAAAATCCCGAAAGACTCTCAGTAAGCCAATTTTTTGTGCAATTGAACAAGACACAGACCTAATGCGTTTCTCAAAAGTAAATTTGCTGTCGAGAATTACACCTAAAATTTTAAGTCATACAAAGTTAAAGAAACATAATTAATGCTGAGATCCGGATGTTGAGGAGCTACGGTCCTTGACCTACTTACAATCATACTTTGAGTTTTGTTACGATTTAACTCGATACCCCATAATTTCCACCATGTACTAATTTTAGCTAGATCACTATTAAGGGATTCAACCCCAGATCTACATTTAGGAGATGGAATTGATACAAAAAGAGTAGCATCATCTGCATATGCAACAAGCTTGTTTTTCTAGACCAAACCACATGTCATGGGTATATAGTATGAAAAGTAATGGGCCAAGAACACTATCCTGACGAACACTGGATTTCACATTCCTATACTCACTATGGTGCCCATCAACTACAACTCTTTACTTAAAAATTCAATAATGATGCTAAGAAATGACCCACCCACTCCCAACTGTTTGAGTTTGAAAACAAGGGCCTTATGATTAACACGGTCAAAGGCAGCACTAAAATCAAGGCCAATCATACGAACTTGCTGACCACAATTGCAAACTAGGGGACAGATGATTTCCTTCAGCAAACCTATTAAGAATGTTTTGCCAAAAGACGTTCAAAAACTTTAGATAATATTGGAGTTATGGAGAAGAGGTTTTCATATTCTATCCACATTTTTTTTTCCACAAGGAATTGAAAGTCCCATACAAACACCAGAACGTATATAGTATCCCTTTCCCTCTAAAAATAATGTCCGTGTTTGTATGTTAGTTCGAGAAAGGTATGGGTAATACCGTGTGGAGCTGGTGAATAAGCTGTGCTAAAGATTTAAGTAGGGAGGAGCCGGCTAAAGCTTAAATCTAAAATACATTGATTACCATAGCTCAGTTCAGAAATAGAGCTAAAGACGTTGGAAGGATCAGTCTCATAGGAATTAATGTACTTTACATTCAGTCCAAACCTGCTTATACCAGTCAAATTGCCTCTCGTAAGGATACGCCTTAAATCCCTATCAAACCTAAGCACGGATACCATAGATGCCTGCGGATAGAACATCTACCAAGATCTCCGAGGAATCAACAGCCATTGTCTGGCCCTCCCTGGTTCTAGCTTGGGTGGTAGGCATACTGTGTTCATGGTATCATCGTGTATGACTGTCCCTATCCAGCGTGATCTGCCAGCATCTATACTCTCTTCGTACTGCCTCCATCACAATCCATACTCTATCCGCAGCATCCATATTCTCTCCCCATAAGACTACGTAAACAGTACGTACAGAATACGAAAATACGTATATATCTCCTTTCTTGCACTGCGTTCTTCTTCTTTTCTCTCCAACTTTTGCATAATTTCCAAGTGAAAGGTGGCTTGCACAACCTAGATCTATTGAAGAACCAATTCCATGAGTTGCAGTAGTCTCCTCTCTTCACTTATAAACCACATCTTGGAGAACTCTGTGAGTGACAGGAGAGCAGAATGTTAATCAACTCAGCATTCTAAAACAAGGAAATAGATTTGGGGTATTAAAGGCAGACAAAATAAGGCAGATTAGTGGTCGTGCAAGGTAATCTAAATGAAGGTAAGTGACAAAGAGATAGATGGGATTCTGGTCAAATATGAAGCTACCGGAGTAAAGGAAAATGAAGACATTCTTGTGGAAATTTTCTGGAAAGAGGCCTGATAGCCATGTATACATGGCTTCCATGGAATATTCATAAGTAAACTTAAGATAGAGAAAATGTTTCAGAAAACTTTGTAGAGAAGAGATCAAGTTAATGGACATGGCAACAAGAAAAGGTGTGGCTGAATACATCTTAGATCATTATTTGGCAAAGAGAAAGTTAAAGCAAAACTAAGTTTAAATTAGATAGAAGGGTTTGAAAATTCGATAGTGTAAGTTTGAAAACTGTGGAGAAAGTGACAGAAGATTATGCAAGGAGGTTATGTCTCAGGAGAGAGACGTTACAAAGTCATCTATGGCAAATTCCTATCTTGTAGGCATTGCATGAAGTAAATAAAATATTAATTTCCTAATGATGGTTATGGCATTATTTGAAAGTTAAATGCTTGTATGCACTGAAGCTATAAAATGTACTATGCCAAGCTAAAGAATATATTCTACAGATGGCATGATTTCCAGGCTTAAGAATCTCAAAGATTGTCAATCTGCCTTACTGAAGACCCCGTTAAAAGTACTGTAATTTCAAATGGTTAGGACTACAAGGAAAAGAAAGACAACAAGATTTATGTGAATTTAACTAAGATGCTGCTATATGATGGTGAAAATGTATTTCAGTGAGTGACCAGGATCAACAAGGTTTTCTGGAAAATGGAAAAGTCCGAATGCATTTTGGTTCTTCAATAGCACTTGGCATACTATGGTAAGTGTGTTGTATGGGTATGTTAACAATAACCAAGGTTACACAAAGATTTATCGGGGTATCTATATAATTTCATGCAGGAGAACGTGTGTATCAACTCATTGTTGTGGAAATGTTGACTAAACAGATTGTTAAAAAATATGGTCAGCGTTGTTGTTTCCTGAATGCTTATGTCTTCATGATATAATTATCAATGCTAGCTAAGCCACATCCCTAGTTGGAAAAAAAGAGAAAATAGCCAAGTGACGAAAGGAAAAAAAGTAAACAGACAGAATAGTGTGCCAGAGTGTACCCTCAAGCAAGAGAATTCTAAGCAGAGAAAGTGATAGACTATCGTACAGAGAACAATGGTTTGATTTTGGAGTGTCCTTCAAGAAGAGTCTCTTCTACCCTTACTGAGAGCAAAGAAGCCACTGAACAATTAATTAAGAGTACAATGCGGTAGTTAACCACCTGAGTGAAAAAGAATTTTTCTGTTATCTTAGTGTTGTTAGGTGTATGTGGAATGAGGCGAATGTGTAAAATATACGCCAGAGTATCCGGTGTATGCGTAAGCAAATATAAGATGAGCCGTAACCAGAGAGGGATATAATGTAGTACTATCTGGCCACTGAAAGGACCCAATAACCCTCAAGCGGAATTATGTATATATATATATATATATATATATATATATATATATATATATATATATATATATACATATATATATATATATATAGATAAATAGATAGATAGATAGATAGATAGATATATATATACAGGCAAGAGGTTGTAACTTAAAAAACACCAAGAAAGTCTTTTTATACTTTCAAGTTAGAGCCTAACCGGTTCATTTTAATTTACTTTCCTTCAAGAACAATTTCCATCATTCAACAAGTTGGCCATTTCATGAACTTTAGTAAAATGAATAAATAAATACATACATAGTAACAAAGAAAAAAAAAATATATATATATATATATATATATATATATAAATATATATATATATATATATATATATATATATATATATATATATATATATATATATATATTTATATATATATGATCACCACTGTTCGTTACACTTTCTTCATCTCAAAAAAGAATTGAAATTTTTCAATGCATTTCTAAACACTAAGATTTTAATTTCAAATTTACAATGGAATTAAAAGATAAATCAATGATTTATCTGATAGTCTTCGTGATCCACGATTATATTATTGCTGCGGATAACTGCCTGAATCTATAATCCTCCTTCATATTTATTTCCTTCTTTTTCTATTTTTCTTTCCATTTTCATACACGTCTATATACCTCTCATCTGTTTTCTAATTTTCTTCAGCTATTTGATTATCTAATTGCTAGCAGTAATATTTTAGGAAATAATAATAATAATAATAGTAATAATAATAATAATAATAATAATAATAATAATAATAATAATAATAATAACAAAAACCATAATTTTAATAACAATGATAATGAAAATTATTATTATTATTATTATTATTATTATTATTATTATTATTATTATTATTATTATTATTATTATTATAACAGTAGTAGTGGTATGTCAAAAAATCTTATTAAGTAAAATGTGTTCTCGCAAAAAATATTATTGTAGATAACGTATTTCACCATCATTTTCCCAAATCACTTCACATTTCTTTTTTTTTTTTTTGTCAATATGGGCCATGTTTCCTTTTTTTAACAACCATGTATCAGGATTTTGGCATCCTCATATAGTTCCCGAATTACTGAAATCTCAAATATATATATAATCGTATTTAGATATGTTCAGTATTAGCATGTTTGTGTGTCATGTGCTTAAGTAAAAAGTTTAAGCAGATCCTATGCTTCCTTTGCCCTTTACGTATTTTGGTATAAAGCAGCCACCAACGCCTCATGGAAGTTCAGAGGTCTAAGGCAGTTCAGCGGGAGTACGTGGGAACGAACGTGAAAAATTCATGTTGTGGTTACGACAAGGTGCTGATATTTCTGGGACTTGATTGGAACTGGTGAGACCTTAGTATTCAGGTATTCTTGTGCATCTTCTAAAGAATTATTATCATCAAATCTCCCCTATATAATAAAGAGCAAGAGTTTGGAAATATATATATATATATATATATATATATATATATATATATATATATATATATATATATATATATATATATATATATATATATATATATATATATATATATATATATATACAGGTATATATATATATATATATATATATATATATATATATATATATATATATATATGTATATACATTTATATATATAAATATATATATATATATATATATATATATATATATATATATATATATATATATATATATATGATGACCCTCAGCGGCACCGCCAGACATATAACTATTCTGTTTCTCCCGTCCCTCAGGTAGGGCGAGGGAGACTAGTCATACCCTAGTAAAAGAGTGTGTGTTTGTATGGGTGAGTGCACATATATCTATATATTTAGCTGTGTATTTTTGATGGGTTGCATACATTAAGGTTTAAAGGTCGCTCATGAATGGCAGAGGGAAGAAACGGTGACAATGCCTTATCAAGCAGGACAATGCCCAGGAAACTAACCATCTGTGCATATGATCAACGCCCAAGTCCCCTCCCCACCCCAAGTTACGACCAAGGAGGGCCAAGCAATGGCCGCTGATGACTCGGCAGATATACCGAAATCCCCATTCCTCAGTTCACAAGGATGGTGAGGTTGTAGCGACAAAAGGAACTAAAGAGTTTGTGCGGGATTTGAACCCCAGTCAGGGAGTTACCTTTAGTCTACCACCACATTAGTAAGGATAAAAAAAGATTGAATCCTTTGCAAATATTTTAACCTCCTTTACTTTTACAGAACTAAGAACCTTACGTTGAAATAAATATATTTCTTTGGCAACTTTACATCCTTTTCCGTAATTAAAATAACATACCTAACATTGTTTCCTCCGTGAGAGTGGTTCATTAAGAAGGGCAAACAAAGTAGACATAAAAACCTTTACGCTATGAGCAGACGAAATTCTTTAAAAGTTAGAATTTCATTCTGCTTTGAAAATTGTTGAGTAAAATATCAGTAAATAATTTTCATAACCATAAAAGCTTCTTAAAAAAACTTAAATGTAACGGGGCTTGTGTAACCTCATTAAAATAGCTTCAGGTATTGCCGTCCTGCCAAGTTAAGGAATACTTTAAAAACTCCTTTCTTTGATTCCAATGAACATTCCATGTTATTGTTATCATCACTAATTTGAAGTATTATCATATGCACAATGTGTTCCAATTCATTTGAAAAAAAAAAATAAAAAGGCAAATTGCTAGGCAGAGTAAAGCAATATATATTGGAATAAAGATGAACAAATGTAAAGAACTGCTCAAATTATAGTAATTACGAAAAAAATAATCCTTAAAAATAAAGTTAATTACTATACTCTTTTTTTTTTCTTCAAGCCTGTTAACAAAAATAAAATGTTACTTGTACAGAAGTGTTAAACTTCATCAAAACAGGCAAGAGGAAATCAGTAATAAAAATTTATATTGATCTATTTCACGATTGTATTCGTAAGTCATATATTAGACAAATAAATACTTCGTTATCATCCTTATTTTTATTACTAGCTAAGTGAGGAAAGGAAATCGAGAAGTAATGAATATAAATATAAAATATTATTTATCTTGAGATCATTAACAACGTTAAACTAGATTTGTCCACTATAAACTATGAAGAAAAGCTATATGTAAACCCGTTCAACATAAAAACATCCGCTGCAAGTCTGAACTTTTTAAAGTTCCACTATTCCAACTGCCTGACTATGAAAATCATTCCACACTCTAACCACAGGTGGAATAAAACTTATTAAATACAGTGTAGTGTTGAGCATTTTGATGGATATGGCACGACTGCAAACCTAGCACTACGTACATGATGGTACAGCCTGGGAAGATCAAAATGCAAAGAATGGTCAGATCAGGAATAAGAAATTTGATAGACGGCAAGTTTTTGCCCAACAAATTAAAATGAGAGTCAGCAGCTGAAAATCAAGTGTGAGAACAACAGTCGAAACATGGAAGGATGGAATAATCAAAACATTTCTTTAGGATAGATTGATCACCAAAAACCTTAAAATATGCCAACTTTTGTGCAGGCCTAGTGTGTTTCTAAATGTGAATTTACAATCTACAATCACTCCTAAAACTTTAAAGGAGTCGTCTATAGTTAAAGAAACAATATAAATGCGGAGATCTGAAAGTTAAGATGCTATTGTAGTCGACCTAATTACAATCATAATTTGGATTTTGTTAGGGTTCAACTTTGCGATCCATAATTTGCACCATGCAGAAATTCTAGCGAGATCTCTCTTAATGAATTCTGCAACCCCATTTCTACATTCAAGAGATGGAACTGATGCAAATCATTTGCATCATGTGCATATACAACGAGCTTTTCTTCTAGGCCAAACCACATACCATGTATACTGTATATAGTATTTAGAGTAATGTGCCAAGACCACTACTCTAAGGAACACCAGATATGGCATTCCTATACTCACTGCGGTGCCCATCAACAACTACGCTTTGCAAAGGGCCTCGCTAGATGTCGCCAATCGTCTTTATCTTGAGCATCTAAATTAATTCTTCTCCATTCATCATCTTCTACGTCACGTTTCATAGTTCTCAGCCATGTAGGCTGGGTCTTCCGACTCTTCTAGTACGTTCTAGAGCCCAGCTAAAAATTTGGTGAACTAATCTCTCTTGGGGAGTGCGAAGAGCATGACGAAACCATCTACATCTACCCCTCAACATGATTTCATCTACATGTGACAATAGAGTAATCTCTATCATAGTTTAATTTTTAATCCTGTCCTACCATTTAACTTCCAATATTCTTCCGAGGGCTTTGTTCTCAAATCTTCAAAATCTGTTGGAGATTCTTTTATTTCTATACCACAACTCATGTCCTTACAGTTACACCGATCTCACTAAACTGATATATAGCTTGATTTTTATGTAATTTAAGGCGATTTCATTTCCAAATTTTATTTAACCTAGTCATTATCTCATTTGCTTTATTTCAATCTTTCATTAATCCTTTCTCCTTCCAAAGATATTTCATCTTCCATTGCATAATCCATTCTCATCCTCGTTGTCTTTCCTCTATTTATCTTGAGCCCAGCCTCCTGTGATATTCAATGCATTCTGGTAAGCAAGCATTGCAAATCCTGTGGTATTCTGCTAATAATGACAGTATCATCACCATACTGTATGTCAGCTAGATAATGCAATCTATTACTTGAAAATTCAATAATATCAGTAAAAAAAAATAAGTGTTTGAGTTTGAAAACACTGACCTCAGGATTAACACGGCCAAAGGCAGCAATAAAATCAAGGCTAATCATACGAACCATCAGAATACACACTGGCTAATAATGCTTTGGGTCTTTACTGGAATTAGTTAAAATATTCAAACGTTATATGAATTTCATTTCAAATAAATCTACAGTACTCCTACATTTACAAAAATTATCCAACATGTATAGTTTCCTGTTAAACTTTAAATACAAAACCATAATAGCAATAGTAACAGAAGAAAACAATTATCTGTAAATATCCACTGTTGAATGATCAAATAAATAAATCCTATATGATTACATAACTATGAAGTTAAAAGCTTTAATCTTGTAATCAGAGTGCAGGTAACAAATAAGGTGAGTCTACTGTAGTTTTCACGCGAACATCGTATTCTTAGGTTTACTTATAAGCAGTTTTCCAAATGATTACATTGTTGTTTATTAGGCAAAACAGAAACTAAAGCTTCAGTAATTTGAACATGAATGTTTATTTGATATTGAACGCACAGTTCCACTATGAACCACTGGTGGTTGTGTGATGAAGACCTCAGGTTGTGTTCATTATTTCTGTGTATTGCTTCTTGCTAGCTGATCAGAACTTTGTTTACATGTAAGTGGACACCAGCTTTGCTGATGTATAAAATGAATATGGGGTTAACAACCACATCCCTCAAGACTTTCCGAGATTCTGGGAAAGTTTCCCTTCAAGAGGTAGGCCTAGATAAGGGGAAAAGGGGGGTTAGTAATAATAATAATAATAATAATAATAATAATAACAATAATAATAATGATAATCTTTATTTCAGCAAAAGCCATATACAGAGTTACATAAGGGTATAGTGATCTTACACTTTTGACATCGGTAAAAAAAAAGATGAGGTATGCAATAATATCAGTGATATATTATAAACATCAATTAGCAGGTTGACCACAGAGTTCTAAGGTCTGGGTAATAAAATCACAATAGAATTAACGCTTAATAATGATGATAACATACATATCAGCAAACAAAAAGAGAGGGAGAAAAAAAAATGGAGATGACAATGATAAATATGTTGGAACAGAAATTGCTTGAATAATGAAAGAACACTGGGTAGAAAAAAAAATCTAGTCACTGAGCAGGTGGTGTGAAGGAATACAGGACATCCAGACAACAAAGATGTAACATAATAAAACGCGTTATCATAACATTACTGGGTATCATACCAAAGTTATTTAGTGATGAAGATTTGGCATAGCCGCACTATCAAATATTAGTGAATACAATTCATTGTACTGATGCTTCCGTATTCCAGGTTTCTCACATTTTGGATTTTATTCTCGCTGCACTTGCAAGCACATTTTGAATCAGGGGATTTTCACTAGATCGTAGGCGAGAGGTGAGACTTACTATAGAGGGACGAATGATGGTTTTTAGGTTATCCAGTCTATTTTCAACAAACATCGCTGAAGCTGAATGGCGCCTCGGGATATTGGTGAGGCGCCTTAGGATATCATTGCGAATGACTGTGATACGTCTCATCGATTCACGCGTATAGTTTGCCCATAGCGAGCAGCCGTATACGTTATAGCAGTAGGTTTGAAATAGGAGTTTTTTTATATCTAGGTGGCAGAAGGCAAATCTTCTCGTTACCATGTTCCCTAGACAACACAATTTACGTCGTCTGTTTTCAATGTCAGATGTGTCCTTTAAATCTTTCGTAATGATGTGACCTAGGTAAGGAAAATCATTGACAAATACTAGCTGATGGTTTTGAAGGAAAATATGTGGATCTTCTACAAAACGGAGCGCTCTAGGAAGGACAGACATGCACTGTGTCTTCGATTCGTTATAGATTATGTCATGTTCATTAGCGTATCCGTTGCAGGTGTCGATAAGACGTTGTAGGCCTTGGGCAGAGGGGGAGATGAGGACCATATCGTCAGCGTAGCAAAGGTTATTTATGGTAAAGCCATTAACCGTACAACCAATGGGAAGTGAATTCAGTCTGATATTCAAATCGTCTGTGTAAACATTATATAAATATGGTGAGAGGATGCCTCCTTGCCTGAGACCGTTAGATGAACCGAATTGCTGGGATAGGACATTGCCCCATTTGACACAGAACTGCTGTGTTGAGAACCAACAGTATAATATACCGATGAGATATAGAGGAGTCCCCCTTTTGCGTAGTTTCAAACAGAGTTTCAGATAGTTTACTCTGTCAAATGCCTTCCGCACGTCTGCAAAACATAAGTAGACAGGGGTGGCCGAGGATATATAGAAATTCAATAACTCCTTTAAAATATATATACAGGTGTCAGTCGAGTGGTTAGTTTTAAAACCAAATTGATTGTCTGCGGTGTGGAGAAATGGTGCAAGGCGACGGAACAGAAGAGATTCAAATATTTTCAATGAAATTGTTGTGATGGCGATGGGGCGGTAGTTTCCTGGGTCACTGGCATCCTTCAGTTTGTTTTTTATGATAGGTATTAAGTGGACAAGTAGAAGGGTTTCGGGGAGATATTGGTGTAATATACAGGCATTAAATAGTGCAGAAAATAGGATATAAATTATAGGGTGGCAGAATTTGAAAGCCTCAGCAGGAAGGCCATCGCAGCCGGGTGCCTTGTTACTAGGTAATTTCTTGATAGCCTTGCACACGTCACTCGAGGAGATATGGTCACTATATTGAAAATCCATATTGACATTGATGAGAGTATCCACTTCCTTTCGGGTATCTTGGTCATTTATACAATTTAGGATGGTACTAAAGTGATCCTCCCACATTCTTGCGATGGATTCTTCGCCAACTGCATCCCCTACTCTTTGGGATAATTTGTTTGACTTTGGGTTTAGTGAATTAATATCTTTCCAGAGATGGGGGAAGTCATGGTTGGTCAATTTTCTGGATAATGCATCGGCTCGGAGCTGATTTTCGTTGCTACGACATTGACGAAGAGCAAGTTTGAACTGGGCTCTCGCTTGCCTTATCTGTAGAGCAAGAGGACCTTCTCTCTGGCTACCATCGTTCCTCCAAAGAAGGAATATTTCTCGGGAGTGTGCATAGAGGTCTTGAACTAAGTCATTCCAACCAGGTATGTTTTGATGGTTACCTCTAGAGAGTCTAAACGTGTCTCTTCCCGAGCTCCGTAAGGCACTTATTATATTTAAGTAGAATTCATTTAGTTTTGTTTTATGGTGTTCGTTGCGGCACTTAGGATTATTGCAGAGCAGGGCTTCAGCAGGCTGAGTTATCGAGCGAAGATTACTTTCAGATAAGCGTTTGAATGCAGTGGATTTTTGGAGGTTGGAGAAATCCCATGAGATGGATGGTAGCCTCTCCCTTTGGATGGGTACCGCCGGGAAGGAGGATGTGTGAAATGTGATCTATAAGGGTATGTGATCGAATGCAGACAATAGGTCGTATCGTATAATACATTCAGTGATAGAGCTATGCACGCGGTCAGTGGTAATACAATGATCAAGCCAGGATGTGATGGACATATTATTTCTGTTTTCGTATATAAGTAAAGGAAGAAGGAGGCAGGATGGCAAAATCGCTAATTTGAAGAGATTGTTGAAGACAGAGGCGCTGTAATTCATTATAAAATAGTCTAGATGGGTGCGCATTAAAGTCTCCTATTAGGCACACATGGTCAGCGGAGGTATCATTAATAATACCTTGAACTTCTCCTAGCAATATACAATACTGATCAAAGTTTGACTGGAACTCCCAGGGGAAGTATGCATTAATCACTAATATGGTTTTACCTTCGATCGTTACTTGCAGGCCGAGAAGTCTGTCAGTTTGATACGTCACTGGTTTCAAGCACTTATCCAGAGATTTATGCCATTGAAATGAGAGACCTACTTTCGGACGACCTTGAATGATGTAGTCGTGGGTAACCATCGACGAGACAGAAAAACTGTTATAATCAACATGGGCCGAATCGCTGATAGCCACGTC
>NC_090725.1:51546872-51559372 GCF_036898095.1 Palaemon carinicauda | reverse complement strand
GCTTCACAGTCCTCAACCTTGTAGGCCTGGGTCTTCCCACTCTTCTAGTGCCTTGAGGAGCCAGTTGAAACTTCACGCTTCACAGTCCTCAACCTTGTAGGCCTGGGTCTTCCCACTCTTCTAGTGCCTTGAGGAGCCAGATGAAACTTCACGCTTCACAGTCCTCAACCTTGTAGGCCTGGGTCTTCCCACTCTTCTAGTGCCTTGAGGAGCCAGTTGAAACTTCACGCTTCACAGTCCTCAACCTTGTAGGCCTGGGTCTTCCCACTCTTCTAGTGCCTTGAGGAGCCAGATGAAACTTCACGCTTCACAGTCCTCAACCTTGTAGGCCTGGGTCTTCCCACTCTTCTAGTGCCTTGAGGAGCCAGTTGAAACTTCACGCTTCACAGTCCTCAACCTTGTAGGCCTGGGTCTTCCCACTCTTCTAGTGCCTTGAGGAGCCAGATGAAACTTCACGCTTCACAGTCCTCAACCTTGTAGGCCTGGGTCTTCCCACTCTTCTAGTGCCTTGAGGAGCCAGATGAAACTTCACGCTTCACAGTCCTCAACCTTGTAGGCCTGGGTCTTCCCACTCTTCTAGTGCCTTGAGGAGCCAGTTGAAACTTCACGCTTCACAGTCCTCAACCTTGTAGGCCTGGGTCTTCCCACTCTTCTAGTGCCTTGAGGAGCCAGATGAAACTTCACGCTTCACAGTCCTCAACCTTGTAGGCCTGGGTCTTCCCACTCTTCTAGTGCCTTGAGGAGCCAGATGAAACTTCACGCTTCACAGTCCTCAACCTTGTAGGCCTGGGTCTTCCCACTCTTCTAGTGCCTTGAGGAGCCAGATGAAACTTCACGCTTCACAGTCCTCAACCTTGTAGGCCTGGGTCTTCCCACTCTTCTAGTGCCTTGAGGAGCCAGTTGAAACTTCACGCTTCACAGTCCTCAACCTTGTAGGCCTGGGTCTTCCCACTCTTCTAGTGCCTTGAGGAGCCACATGAAACTTCACGCTTCACAGTCCTCAACCATGTAGGCCTGGGTCTTCCCACTCTTCTAGTGCCTTGAGGAGCCAGATGAAACTTCACGCTTCACAGTCCTCAACCCTGTAGGCCTGGGTCTTCCCACTCTTCTAGTGCCTTGAGGAGCCAGATGAAACTTCACGCTTCACAGTCCTCAACCCTGTAGGCCTGGGTCTTCCCACTCTTCTAGTGCCTTGAGGAGCCAGATGAAACTTCACGCTTCACAGTCCTCAACCCTGTAGGCCTGGGTCTTCCCACTCTTCTAGTGCCTTGAGGAGCCAGATGAAACTTCACGCTTCACAGTCCTCAACCCTGTAGGCCTGGGTCTTCCCACTCTTCTAGTGCCTTGAGGAGCCAGATGAAACTTCACGCTTCACAGTCCTCAACCCTGTAGGCCTGGGTCTTCCCACTCTTCTAGTGCCTTGAGGAGCCAGATGAAACTTCACGCTTCACAGTCCTCAACCCTGTAGGCCTGGGTCTTCCCACTCTTCTAGTGCCTTGAGGAGCCAGTTGAAACTTCACGCTTCACAGTCCTCAACCTTGTAGGCCTGGGTCTTCCCACTCTTCTAGTGCCTTGAGGAGCCAGATGAAACTTCACGCTTCACAGTCCTCAACCTTGTAGGCCTGGGTCTTCCCACTCTTCTAGTGCCTTGAGGAGCCAGATGAAACTTCACGCTTCACAGTCCTCAACCTTGTAGACCTGGGTCTTCCCACTCTTCTAGAGCCTTGAGGAGCCAGTTGAAAGTCTTGGTGAACAAATCACGAAGTAAATATTCTAGAAAATGGTTAAAGGAGATACATTTTTCGACTGTTTGTGTGCCAGGTGGAAAACCAAACAGTTAGAAAAAATGAGATAATATACCGACCATGAATAATTTATAAACTACTAGTTTATGTCAACAGTTTCTCTCCTTTAAGAAAAATACCTCTGAAGAAACTACTATAGTGTTGCCATACTTTATACATAACACACTGTAAATATTTTACCACCTTCAAATGTACTAATCTTTTTATCACTTCACTTATCAGTCTTATTACTGTTACAACACTAGCATCGAGGATATCCAATATAATCATAAAATATGTTCCTTGCCCCTTATTAAATAGAATTCTTAATCATAAAAAAACACTAATTGAGAAGTATTTCAGAAAACGCGAGCAAACTTCATTATATCTATTTAAAGAAAAACAAATAGTAGTTAAGTTAAAAGAAAAAATCTAAACCAGCAATACATGACACAATCATACCGACTCTACAACGTTTCACATTCGAAAATTCTGGCGAAATTCAAACGTTTTGAGTTATTTTAGAAAGTTATTTTGCAGTGTCATGTGGAGAAATGACTAGCTCCCACTTCGAAATAAAATTCAGTTGTCAGCTTTTGCAATTTATCTCGAATTGTGAAGGCTATGTTTTCATAGACTCTAAAAAGAAAAATATAGTTTTTGTTTTGACAGACCATTGGGTTATTTGTTTGAGTACAAACGAATATCTATCTGAAAGGGTTTTAAGGAGTTCCTGCGAGTGACAGCCAATAAATATTTCTCTTCTCTTTCACGAGTTAAGTATACCGTTAATGGACAGCTTCTACTTTTCCATTTGTGATTTTCCTTTCCTTTTAAGTTGTAAAGGAAGAGAGAATCCCATTTCACTGGCTTGTATTCGAGAATAAAGATTTATATTCACCGAGAATATCTACGTAAAGGGACATCAGGTTGTAAACTAGAGGGGCACTCAGTAGAGACCTCCGATGCAGCAGCTCATTTCTCGACCTTTTGCTCAACCTTGACCTTTGACCTTTGACCTTACCCTGTATTAATTGCCGTGGATTTTCATACACTTGAATATGAACCAAGTTTGAAGTCTCAGTAACAACGATGTCCAAATCTATGGCTGATTAAGTGAATTGGACATTTTGCATGACCATGACCTTGCCCTATGACCTTGACCTTCAAAAATTGAAATATTTCCAGCTTTTTTGCATAACAGTTAAACCTTGCAAGTTTCATTATTGTATGATTAAAATTCTGGCCTGGAAGCAGTTCACAAACAAACACACAAAAAACAAACAGGTGGTTAAACATAACCTTCCAACTTCGTTGGCGGAGGTAAATGTAGAATCTGCCATAGTCAAGTTTGGGAGGACGTTTTGTAGCGTAGAGGCGTGGGGAACAATTTGGGAACTTTCACATATACTTATAAAGCTTCAGTTCACCTAAGTAGTGACTTGTACGGTTGAAGATCAGCTGGATATTGTGATGACAATCCAAAGTCTAACAAGGGTAGAACCAATTATCAGAAACAATACATCTCTCTCTCTCTCTCTCTCTCTCTCTCTCTCTCTCTCTCTCTCTCTCTCTCTCTCTCTCTCTCTCTCTCTCATATACACAGAGAAACACACGGATACATACACACACACACACACACATATATATATATATATATATATATATATATATATATATATATATATATATATATGTATAATATGTATATATATATATATATATATATATATATATATATATATCTATATATACATATGTATATATATATCTATCTATATGTATATATATATACATATACATTTATATATATATATTCAAACCTCACACACATACATAAATACATGCATACATAGAAACACAGACACACAAACACACACACACTCACACACACACACACACACACACACACACACATATATATATATATATATATATATATATATATATATATATATATATATAACAAACTCCTGCTGTGTCCAGACCACTGCAGGGCAAAGGCCTCAGACATGATAGGGTTTGGCCAACTTTCATCACCACGCTGGCCTGTGCATATTGGTGATGTGGGACGAAAACCTCATTCAGTGGGAGATTTTCGTTATATAGCTCACAACAAACTAACCAAGTATGGGTAGCTCTGACTAGTACAGCTTTGCTGATCATGGCAATACGCAAACCATTTCACTAAGTTAAGGTATACCCACTCAGAGTTATTGGGTCCTTTAACTGGCCAAATAGTACTACAATGGATCCCTCTCTCGTCACAACTAATTTTTCCTTGTATAACTATACACTAAATAGTCTGCCATATTCTTTACACGTTCTCGTCTTTCCTGATATTAAGATAACCAACGAAATGTTTTAAACTCAAGGGATTACCTACTGCACTGCGATTGTTCAGTGGCTACTTTCCACTTGGTAAGGGTTGAAGAAACTATTCAGCTATGGTAAGGAACTCTTCGAGGAGGACACTCCAAAATCAAACATTTGTTCTCCTGTACGTAGAACTAGGTATGTAATTAAGTCTAAGTCATGCCTTTTCCATCATAAGGTTCAATACTACGCAGTGGTCAACAAGATTTATTCCAGCTGTGACAAATTGTGGAATGATGTTCCTAATCGGGTGGTTGAATCTGTGAAACTTAAGAAGCTTAAAATTGCAATGAATGTTTTGATGTTGAACAGGCTGACAAGTCCCTCTTCAGTTTCAAATATATCTATTTTATCGTAGTTACTGATCTTAAAGTATTTTATATGAATTATTCATTACATCTCAGGTAGTCTATTTATATCCTTATTTCGTATCCTCGCTGGGCTATTTCTCCTTGTTTGGGGTGCTTTTCCACCTGGGGTTGTAGCTTAGCTAGTGGTAGTAATAATAACAAAAATAAAAAGAAACCAGTAGCGTAAGGCGGAAAACAGTACAGTTGGACATTCATTAATGCAGACGTCACCTTCCCACTAATCCTAGCCAATTTCTATAATTATTATTATTATTATTATTATTATTATTATTATTATTATTATTATTATTATTACTCAAGCTATAATCCTAGTTGGAAAAGCAAGATGCTCTAGACCCAAGAGCTGCAACAGGGAAAAATAACCCTGTGAGGAAGGGAAATAAGGACATGAATAAACTAAAAGATAAGTTATGAACAATTAAAATAAAATATTTTAAGAACAGTAAAAACATTAAAATATATCTTTCTCTGTAAACTATAAAAATATCAAAAAACAAGAGAGAAGAAAAATAAGATAGAGCAGTGTGCCCAAGTGTACCCTCAAACAAGAGAACTCTACCCCAAGACAGTGGAAAACCATGGTACAGAGGCTATGACACTACCCAAGCCTAGAGAAAAATGGTTTGATTATGAAATGTTCTCCTACAAGAGCTGCTTACCATAGCTAAAGAGTGTCTTCTACCCATTTCAAGAGGAAAGTAGCCACTGGACGATTACAATGTAGTAGTTAACCCCTTGAGCGAAGAAAAATTGTTTGGTAATCTCGGTATTGCCAGATGTATGAGTTCAGAGGAAAATATGAAAAGAAAAGACCAGACTATTGGGTGTACTGTATGTGTTGGCAAAGGAAAAATGAGCCGTATCCAGATAGCAACTTATTGTTGACTTTGGTCCAAGATCAACAACAAACTCAACGCCGAAATCAGAAATCTCTCTTCTCCTTCAGGAATTTACAAATATATTGAAGGACAACTTCCAACAAGACCTTACAAAATACCACATCAAACGTCATATAATCACAGATAGTCCATGGGCCAGAAAGTGAAACCCTCCCCCCCCCCCCCCCTAGGGAATTTTCACGACCCCCCTAGTTTTCTTCCTTATGATGTCCTTTAAGTATATCCGGGTGTTTCCAAACATATAAACGTGGCAAAAATGCAAAATTATCACTTTTTGTACAAACCGCACGCCAAATTTTCACATTTCCAGCCGCACTTACTTTGTGTCGCTTTATTGGCTCTAACTTCCTTAATATCCAAACTAAGTGAACATTTTTGGTACCAACATAATGCTAAGACCAAGTGCTATACAATGGTATATAAGTATGTCCATAATTAATGATTATTACGTATTCCAGGGCCACTATTGTACCCCCTACCCTTAATTTTTGTTCGAAAATGGGCACCTGTAACTAGTTGCTACTGATACTGATGAAATTGTTGAGGCATTTGGTTACATTTCTGTATTTGATTTTGTACATAATCGTATTTAGAATATTGCATATCAGTTTCGTTCACTAATTTCCAAAAATATATTAATTAAGTGGCAATAATCAATTCATTGTATAATGGCCACGTATTATCAGCAATACCCACTTTTCCCCGTAACTTCTGTAAATTGTTACATAACTGTATCATTTTGGTGTCAATGGATAACAATATATTCTCCAGCTTTCTGAAATTGGTTCTGTGCTTAAACTATGATGCATTTTCATTTCAGGTAAAGGATCCAATATCAACTGGTAATAATTAGTCAGCATGGCAGAACGTCCAGTTAGTTTACGGAAAAAGAAAAGTCAGAGGAAAAAACCTCTCCAGAGTGTGCCAAAAGGACTTGCATTATACATTTTTCTGAACAGAAAACTGACAAAATTGTTCGAAAACTGACTGATGTGAGCTTTGAAAAGATCAAGGAATCAGTGCAGCTCCGCAAAGCTAGTGCTGATGCTAATGTGAGGATGGACGAAATCTGTGAAGAAGTTCCAGAGACACTGAATGCAAATACCCATGGAATACACAGGAAGTGTTATCAAAAGTTTACAAATGTTGGTCATATCAAAAGTAGAAAACGACAACATCCAGTTGAAGATGACGAAGGGCCTTCAACTTCAAATCGAAAGCAAGTATCATCCTCATCAATTTTATTTCCTTCAGATCAGTGCCTGTTCTGTGGAAAAAACAGAAAACGAGACAAGGGTGTCATAGAGTTTCCAAGAAAGTTTGTTACAGAAACTGCAGCTGAGTCAATACTACAGGCTGCAAAGCATAAAAATAACTACACATTACTTGGAAAGATTGAAGGCTGTGACTTGTGAGCACGAGAGGCACATTATCATAATTCTTGTCGCAGAGATTACACTCGTAAGCAGGAGCGAAATGTTAATAAAGAGCCGGATCAGAGTGCTGTTGAACATTTAGCTGCCCATAGCGAAGCATTCTCCTACATCTGTGATTATGTTGAAGAACATATAATCAAGGGGTGCAACGTAGAACGTGTGACAATGTTGAAAGAGAAATATTTGCTATATTTACAAGAACATCATCCATCAACTTACAATCCAAACTACAAAACCTATAAACTCAAGAATAAGTTGGAGAAATATTTTAGTCACAAGGTTAAATTTTGGGCACCCAACTACCGAAGTGAACTTATGTATTCTGATCTCTTACCAGTTGGACAAGCAGTAGAGGCAGCATTTGAGATGGCCGCCTCTGAGGAAAGGTTCCTCCAGGAAGCAGCTATGATGCTCAGGCGACAACTAATGGATGCCAAAAGGAATGCAGCCGTACTGCCATGGCCACCTACAGCAGCGCAGTTGATGTCCATAGAGAACAAACCACCACCAATCCTGATTAACTTTTTGTCGCAGCTTCTATGTGGGAAACCATTTAAAGATATTTCATCAAAGATGGAGAGAATGGTTGATTCATGTGCTCAAGATGTATGTTATGCTATGAGTCGAGGAGAATGGAAAATGCCTTAACATGTTCTTCTTGGAATAACGTTGAGACATATGACAGGAAGTGCTGAGCTCATTACACTGCTGAATCATTTCGGTCACTGTCAGTCATATTCCCAAGTGATGGAGCTAGAAACTGCCATATGTAACCAAATCAACACAGGAATCCTTACTTCCCGCAACCATATCATCCTGTATGAATAATGTAGTTCTCCATTTCAGCTGGGACAACTTCGACCTGTCTGAAGAAACACCATCAGGGGCTGGAACAACACATGTAGCACATGGTATTGTCATTCAGGAGACATCTAGCAGTGCAAGTTGTGACATGAACAGGGAGCAGCCACCTCAGCAGTCAGGGAAGAGTAATAAAGACAGGTCAATTTGCTATGAGGATAAAGAACTGCCACCTTGTTTCATAAGGAGTAGGACTGAGCCTAATTTGAGAGTGGAACATGTATCTGTGACAACACTAGTTTCATTTCATGAATCCAAGGAATCAGACTTTGCTTGGACTATTGCAAGATTGTACAAATCTAATGAACAAAGTGTTCCTGGCTGGGCTGGATGGTTGTCACTGACTGGAAAAGGTGATTATGTTGAAGCCTGTGCTCAGTCTACAGTTGATTACATGGTGCCAGTACATAGGGCAATTACTGATAATGCCACAGTTCAGCACATACTCCGACTATGCCAGCAGGCCACAAAGGATGTGCAGCAGGAGGTCACTATCGTAACTTTTGATCTAGCTGTAGCAATGAAAGCTTATTCTATCATGTGGCAAAACCCACGAGAATACAGTGGTGTTCTTGTAAGGATTGGGGTATTTCATACAATCTGCTCATACCTTGGAGTCATCGGGAAGATGATGTCCGGCACAGGCTTTGAGGACATCATCATTGAGGCTGGTGTATGTGCAAGTGGATCGATTGATCAAATGTTGAGGGGCAAACATACAACCGTGCAATGAGAGTTCACAAATTGATGTACGAGTCCCTAGAACGGCTCCTGCTTAATGCCTTTTATGCCAAGAGTGCAAATGGAAGTTCATTAAATGCCAGCTTACATGAACAACTTAAGACCCTCATTCAGTCACCTTCTCAATCTGGTTTGAATGACCTCCGTGCAAGTGACTGCTTTAAAGAGCTGTATCAGCAGTACTGTATTTTCAAAGATCAAGTGAGACATGGAGAACTTGGCAAAACAGCTTGTTTATGGATAAACTATATGGACAAAGTGGCGTTGCTCTTGCGATTTGCTAGGGCAACAAAGTTGAATGATCTTGATCTACAGATAGCCTCATTATGGGACATGTGCCCAGCATTTTTTGCCTACAACCATCATAACTATGCACGGTATGTTCCAGTGTACCTTTTCTCATTGATGAACTTGTCACACACCCACCCTGGTGCTGAGGAATTGTTGCGGAAAAATGGTTTCAGCGTTTCCCGATCAGATGTTCCATCTACACGGAATCCAGTGGACCTCACAATTGAAGAGACCATCAATAGGCATGCAAAATCACATTGTGGAATCATCAGCTTTAGTAGGAACCCTGCAGCCTACAACAGGTGGTGCATCACCCGCCATGCCAGAGCTACATTTATGGAAGCGACATATGAAATGGCAGACATGAGTTCCACAGAGCTTAATACACACAAGGAAATCAGAAAGTCACAAATTGCTAAATCAGAGTCAGACGTCCAGTCTCTTCTTGAAGCAATTAAGGGATTTGTGAACCCTTTTCAGATTGATGTCAAGGATAAATTATTATGTTTGTCTTCTGGAGCACCAGCAACTTCAAAAATTGAAGCTGACTTGTTGAGCGCTGATGCAGTTGGAGAAAAGGCATTCAGTGAGTTCATAACACAAAGACTACAGAGCAAGTTAGTTAGTTTCCACCAACCCATCCCAAGAAACAAACTGAGCACATTTGCCTCTTTAAGCCAAGTCAAGAAGGTTACAAGTGCGACTAACAAACAAATTCAGATTAAAGCTGAAAGAAACCTCTTTGGACAGCTGGTGATGCTTTCTGAGGAGCACAGCATCAGCCTGGAGAAGACACTAAGCTACCCATTAGCACCAATACCCTGGGCACTTTCAACTGCCGATGGTCATCCTGTGAAGACAGACAAAGCAAAATTGTTACATGTACTGGAGACTGGTGTTGCAGCTCCTGATGCACCAAAGGTAGAAAAAACAGTGTACATCATAGATGGCAACGCAATTTTGCAAGCTCTGATTGGCCTGCCTACTACCTTTGAGGAACTTGCAAGCAAGGTGTTTGAGCAGTTGCCAAAGGTACCAAGAGTAGACTTTGTTACAGACACATACAAGGAGAATTCCATAAAGAGCTATGAGCGATCGCATCGTGGTGAATCACAAACATTTTTGATCAAAGGTGCAAGTACAAAAGTACCTCGTGACTGGAAATCTTTCATGAGTAATGACTCAAACAAAGAACAACTGATCAAACTTTTGTTGTGTGAATGGCAAACAGAAAAATATGCCCCTAGATTACACAACAGACACATATATTTTGCGTATAAGGAAGAATGCACTCTCCTTACAAGTGAGGATGGATTGACTGTTCAGACCATGCAGGTCCAGGACCTATTTTCTTCACAGGAGGAAGCAGATACTCGGATCATTCTGCATTGCATCCATGCTGCCAAATCATTTGGTACAGAAAAGGTGATTGTAGTCCGTTCACCAGATACTGATGTCTTCCTATTGCTGTTGAAGTTTTCTCAAGATATCGATCGGTCTGTGTTATTTGATACTGGCGTTTCAAATAAGAGAAGACTAATTGATGTGAGAGCTGTTATTAGCAAACATGGTACAGATTACTGTAAACTCATGTACTCTTTTCATGCATTCACAGGATGCGATACAACAAGTGCCTTCGTTCGCCGAGGTAAACTTACACCAAAGAAGACACTTGATGCCCATCCTGAATACCATTCAGCATTAATCTCTCTAGCAACCACTGCTGAACTTTCTGAAGAAACATTCAGTGAACTTGAACAGTTTGTCTGCTGTATGTATGGTAAGGCCAACTACAAAGACATAAACAAGCTGCGCTATGATATGTTTAGACAAAAATTCCAGCCCAAGAAAGGCCAAACTTTGTCCAGTTGTGATGGTATTGATCTGAGCTTGCTACCACCATGCAGGTCATCATTGCACATGCATATCCTCAGATGCAACAACCAAGCATATGTTTGGAATACGTCCAGTGTGCCATATCCAAACATACCAATTCCAGTAGGCAAAGGCTGGAAACTTGATGACTCAGGACAGCTGCAGATTGACTGGGTCAAAGGTGATATACTGCCACAGGAACTCATTGATATCATGCCAGACAGAGAACTCGACAGCGATGACGATTTGGATACAGAGGATATTGACATTAACAACGTAGCTGACATCATTTATGATGAAGAATCATGAACGCAATGTGTAAATTGTCAAGCTAGTTTTTTCTGTAGTCTGTTGCCAGTGACAAAGAGACACCAACCAAGACATCATACTCCACATATAATGATATTTATATGAACATAACTTCATTGATTTCAAACATTGATTTAGACTTCCAAGCTCTTCACCATTTACTTGTTGGTATTAGTTATCAGTTTGAGTTATAAATGACATTTATTTTGGTTACATTTATCTTATTTTACTGTTAATCAATGATTTTCTTGGTTGTCTCAGTGAATGACACCTGTTAGATATGAAAGTCAGACACACTGCAACAGGTCGTATCCTACATTTATAGTTTTAGTCATATTTACTATGTTTGTGAATGCATATTCATGATAAAAGTATGTGGTGGCCACTTTACAGTGAATAATGTCCAAGCAGTATAATTCTTTTCAAAGCATCTCATTCTTTAAATGTTAGTAAAATACTCTTTTGTGTAATACATCAAAAAGATAAATTGTTTTGTTGCTATTTGGTACCAGAAAGTAGAGATGATAGGGAGGATGAGGGTAGAACAAAGTTCCTTCAATTGAAACTTGGCCTGTTTTTAAGGGGTGGGGGATATGTATCAGCAATTTAGATAATGGATATTAGTAACAGATTAACTTTACATAATCAAGCTTAGTTGTATATGCTCCAAACATTTGATTGGCACCAAAATAATGCAGATATGTCACGATTTACAGAAGACATTACGAAGCGTTCCCTACAAAGTAGGTTTCGATAAAAATACGTGGTCATTATACAATGAATTGATTATTGTCACTTAATTCATATATTTTGGGAAATTAGTGAACGAAACTGATATGCAATATTCTAAATAAGATTGTGTACAAAATCAAATACAGAAATGTAACCAAATGCCTCAACAATTTCATCAGTATCAGTAGCAACTAGTTACAGGTGCCCATTTTCGAACAAAAATTAAGGGTAGGAGGTACAATAATGGCCCTGGAATACGTAATAATAATTAATTACTTAGCATTAAGTTGGTACCAAAAATGTTCACTTAGTTTGGATATTAAGGAAGTTAGAGCCAATAAAGCGACACAAAGTAAGTGCGGCTGAAAATGTGAAAATTTGGCGTGCGGTTTGTACAAAAAGTGATAATTTTGCATTTTTGCCACGTTTATATGTTTGGAAACACCCGGATATGCATAAAGGACGCCCTAAGGAAGAAAACTAGGGGGGTCGTGAAAATTCCCTAGGGGGGGAGGGTTTCCTTTTCTGGCCCATGGACTAAGAGGGACCCCCAGTGCACGCATGTCTCAGACGCTACCTCCAGACAAAATAGCCCACGCAACAGCAATTATTCTTGGACATGGAGCAGTCAGAAACTTGCCAGAAAGCCACAGCCCGTGGGTATCTCCCCTCCACGTGATGTCTAAAAGAGACAGCACATAGTGGCCCTACTGAGCTACAAGCAACTTGATGTTTAGACATTACCCGACATGTACCCCATACTTAAGATCTCTAACATAACTAACCAACTCGAGGAGAAAAGAATATTCAAGAAAACCGATTTCC
>NC_090725.1:51539372-51541872 GCF_036898095.1 Palaemon carinicauda | reverse complement strand
TACATATATATACATATATATATGTATGTATATAGATATATATGTTTGTGTGTCTGCTCGTGTGTGTATATATATATATATAAATATATATATATATATATATATATATATATATATATATATATATACACAGTATATATATACAGTATATATATATATATATATGTGTGTGTGTGTGTGTGTGTGTATATGAATATATATATATATATATATATATATATATATATATATATATATATATATATATATATATATATATATATATAAGTGTGTACACACAAACGTTAGATATATTGTCATTGAAATTTTCATCGATACGTTTCATTCCTCACATTGGCTGTGAAAATCCTGTGCTTTAATCCTTTTTGCCTTAGTCAGGAATTGCAGTATCAACTTGAATTGTACAACAGATAAATGATCGTTATGGTATAAGTGATACAAATTCAGATATATAGAATAAATTATCAATGCTTAATAATATCTTCTGCATGTATTCACAGATAATCATTAGGAGGTGAGTATTACAGAACAGCCAACCCTCGTGTTTCGATGCAAAAGGAAATTCTCCTAGAATAAAGACGGGATATGGATCAATATAAAGACCAAAGTGGAAGACAAAAAGTGGTAACGTCCTTCCCTGGTAATTGCCATACTAGGGTTCGAGTCCCATTCAAACTCATTAGTTCCTTTGGTCGCTGGAACCTCACCATCCCTTTGAGCTAAGGAGGGGGGTGGAGCCTAGAGATCTATCTGCTGAGTCATCAGCAGCCATTGCCTGGCCCTTCTTAGTCCTAGCTTGGGTGGAGAGAGGGCTTGGGATCTGACCATATGTTTATTTGGTCAGTCTCTAGGGCATTGTCCTGCTTGATAAGGAAATTTCATTGTCCCTTACCTCTGTCATTCATGAGCGACCTTTAAACCTTTAAACAGTTCGTAATCAGACAAACAGAATTTTTGCAATTGTAGTAAAAGTGGAGGAGCGTCATGTCAGGCACACACAAAAATGTATTTGACGGATTAACAAGGCTTGTGACACGTTAAAAGAATCAGGCTCAGATTAAGTCCTTTCAGCTACAGGTGAGAGGTAGTCGGTTTTTCACTAGTCAAAAGGTAACTTCTCTTTATGGAGTTTCTTTTTTTTTTTTTTTTTAGTGAGAATGAATGAATAATATGTAATTATGTGGCATCATAACATGAGTCGTCATTAATAACTTAAGATAAAAACTAAACAAAAAGCAGAAATGAATAAATAAAAATGAAACCTTTAAGATCTAATTCGAAAAGAAAATGGAATTTCTCCTTCTTGAGATGATAGATGCAATTAAAAGGATTCTGTTTTTCTGATTCTTTCGAAAACAAAATTTATCAGTTCGTTTACGGAGAGAGTATATCATTTAGAAACGTATAAGAAGAATAAGTTCCAATACGAACTAAAAAATGTCAATTTTGAAGCAATAAGAAAAATGGGTTGTAATATGTAATATAAATGCGTATTTTAATTATGATTTTGCTCGGTTTCTGTTCCAGAAATTAGCTGGTCAAAGATAACCCTGAGGATACTATCGGGCACACTATTCTATCTTACTTCTCTTCCCCCCCCCCCTCTTTTTTTTTTAAGTTTTCATACTTTATGTATGAAAGATTTATTTTAATGTTGTTACTCTCCTTGAAATATTTTATTTTAATTGTTCATCACTTCTGTTGTAGGTTATTTATTTTCTCTTTTCTTTTCTCTACTGGGTTATTTTTCCTTGTTAGCTAATGCCATACGGCTTTTCCAACTACGGTGTAGCTTAGATAATAATAATAATAATAATAATAATAATAATAATAATAATAATAATAATAATAATAATAATAATAATAATAATAATAAAGGGAGATTATTTTCCTAATGTAACCGTACATTAATGGCTGGGATACAATTCTACAGTTACAAAATAAAAAATTTAAAATCAATAAATTTCAGAAAATATCACCCAATAAATTTCCGACAATATCACCTACATCACACTACACATTCAATAAAAAAAAAATAATAAAATGTAAAAGTTTTTTCTCCAAGAATTCTATGACACTACAGTGATATAATGTATTTATAACCTTTAATTTCATTAAAAGTTTAATTCTGTTCCACCAACTATAGACAATTTTAAGTTGAAGTTCACAAAAGTCTAGTACCAAAACTGAACTGATCTTTCGGTCAAACATTTAATTCTAAAACACCTGCTACATGTTTATCTATGCTATGTTTGCTGGTTATTTGTTTAACTTGTAAAGGCTTTTTTTATTATTATTATTATTATTATTATTATTATTATTATTATTATATTGTAATATTATTATAATATTATATTACTATTATTATTATTATTATTGTTATTATTATTATTATTATTATTATTATTATTATTATTATTTTATTATTATTATTATTATTATTATTATTATTAATATTATTATTATTATTCCTTACTAATCTACAACCATAGTTGGAAAA
>NC_090725.1:51514372-51534372 GCF_036898095.1 Palaemon carinicauda | reverse complement strand
TACGCAAAAACACTCATTATTAGCGGCTAGGTTATAGTCGGTATTCTAATAAAATAAAGTAATTTAACAAGAGCTCTATTTCTTCGGTACGCCAACTGTATGATCATAAGTATTGAGAAGAAAAATAACCCTATCGATTATATGTTTGATTGAAAACAATGACCGTCTCAGTGATGCTTAATAAAAGTGTTTTATTAAAGTAAAGCCACAGAGGCAGCCATTGTCTTCAATCAAACATACATAAAAGAGTATCTCTTACCGTAATACACAAATTATTGATTTCATTAATATTTCAATGCTCGATATTTTACATTGATTCATTTTAGCTTTTATTTCACCACAATGAAAAAAAAATATAATTCTAAATGATCTCGTGACCTGAAGGAAACTACATAAAATTTTCTCATAAATGATACATTTCACAGACATTTAAACTTTCTGACAGAACAGCTCACATTTATTTTAGAAGTAACGCAATATAAAAACAATAAATTACTCTGTTACCAGTATCAGGTAACAGTCAAAATAACATATATAGCCAGTTACACACTGAACATCTCTTTCATCGTGAAATTACTTCAATTTTCGCGTTAGATTTACAAAAATAATCAATGCTCCAAGTAAATCTATTTATCGCTAAAACACAATGAAAATTACTTACAAGCATTCACGTACATTAAGAAAAAAACATGTGGGAACATTATCAAGCAATATGTAGTATATTGGTAAGGGCACCAGCCACCCGTTGAGATACTACTGCTGGTGTTATTGGTTCCTTTGACTGGCCAGACAGTACTACATTGGAACCCTCTCTGGTGAGTGACTTTTCTTGCAAGGAATGAGAAGGGTTAGGTTAACAAGGGTATACGATATACAAATTTTCTAGTCTTGGCTAGTGCCTTAGCCTCTGTACCATAGTTTTCTACTGTCTTGGGCTAGAGTTCCCTTGCTTAAGGGTACATTTGGGCATGCTATTATATCTTTTATCTCTTATTTTTTTTTTTTTTTAATTTTTTTATAGTTTATACTGTATATGAAAGATCCAATTTAATGTTGTTGCTGTTCTTAAAATGTTTTATTTTAATTGTTCATTACTTCTCTTGAAGTCTATATATTTCCGTGTTTCCTTGCCTCACTGGGCGAATTTTATCTGTTATAGCCCTTGGGATTATAGAATCATGCTTTTCCAACTATGGTTATAGTTTATCTTGTGATAATAATAATAATAATAATAATAATAATAATAATAATAATAATAATAATAATAATAATAATAATAATACAATAGGCATATCGATGCACTATTAAACTACATCGTTAGACTTTTCAAAAAAGGCGAGTAGCAAAATAATAAAACCAATTTATCATTTATAAAATGTATCATTTTACTTACAAAGGTTAACATCAGACTATTGTCAAAAGCTTTGACATGCACTTCGTTACCATCATTATCTTTCGAATTAATACGTGATATCAATGTGCCTCTCTTTTCAGAAGTGTACACTAGTTTATATTCAAAACTGGAGTTTAATATAAAAAGTATGAAAAAAAAAAAAATCCTGCTTCACCAAAATATTCTCTTTGGCTGTCAGGTAAATATTCCCTTTGACTTTCAAGCAGCGCCCTTTCAGCATTGGCTTCCACAAAGGACATAATGTCTCTAAAAAGCAAAGAAAAATAATTCAAATAAATGAAATGAGGGAGGGTAGCTTGGTGTGTCTGAAAGGCAAATATACACTTACTTCAGAGAGAGAGAGAGAGAGAGAGAGAGAGAGAGAGAGAGAGAGAGAGAGAGAGATAAAAAATCGATAGACTTAATTGGCAACATCAACGAGGGATATGTTCTGTACAAGGAATAAAAAGGATTTAGTTCGATAAATCATATATTTTACAAACGATATTCAATTAGAAGAATCTTTTCGTTAAAAAGGTTGCCCTTCGGTGCATTCAATTTTCTACAGAGGATTATAGAATGGAACGATGCACAGTCTATTCATCAACCTTTTCCAGAACATGTGTGTGTGTTTATGATATCAACATATAATAGATACTTGTATATACTGTAATATATCCACACACACTGATTGATATATATATATATATATATATATATATATATATATATATATATATATATATATATATATATATATATATATATATATATATATATATATATATATGGATAAATATCAACACAACATCGTGTTCAAATAGAAATAAATTTCTACCTCATACTTGGGATCGAACGCTAGCCCCTTCTAATGAAAGGCCAGGTCGAAACCAACCATGCCACGAGAGGCCATAAAAGGAAATCCGAACCTGACGCTAATCTAGCTGTCCAAGGATTTACCTGACGAGACATCAGTCTCTTACCAGCGAGTTTTACCCGATTTCCCCGGCCCACCACGTGACACAATTGGTAGTAATTCATTCAAATTACCCCTAATGAGTCAATATAGATAAATATCAACACAACATCGTGTTCAAATAGAAATAAATTTCTACCTCATACTTGGGATCGAACGCTAGCCCCTTCTAATGAAAGGCCAGGTCGAAACCAACCATGCCACGAGAGGCCATAAAAGGAAATCCGAACCTGACGCTAATCTAGCTGTCCGAGGATTTACCTGGCGAGACATCAGTCTCTTACCAGCGAGTTTTACCCGATTTCCCCGGCCCACCACGTGACACAATTGGTAGTAATTCATTCAAATTACCCCTAATGAGTCAATATGGATAAATATCAACACAACATCGTGTTCAAATAGAAATAAATTTCTACCTCATACTTGGGATCGAACGCTAGCCCCTTCTAATGAAAGGCCAGGTCGAAACCAACCATGCCACGAGAGGCCATAAAAGGAAATCCGAACCTGACGCTAATCTAGCTGTCCGAGGATTTACCTGGCGAGACATCAGTCTCTTACCAGCGAGTTTTACCCGATTTCCCCGGCCCACCACGTGACACAATTGGTAGTAATTCATTCAAATTACCCCTAATGAGTCAATATGGATAAATATCAACACAACATCGTGTTCAAATAGAAATAAAAATCTACCTCATACTTGGGATCGAACGCTAGCCCCTTCTAATGAAAGGCCAGGTCGAAACCAACCATGCCACGAGAGGCCATAAAAGGAAATCCGAACCTGACGCTAATCTAGCTGTCCGAGGATTTTCTAACTATCTTTATGTAGTTTTAGGTTCGTAGTGCGTCCTGTATAGATATCTTCAAGTGTTCTAACATAATTTTGATAGTGTTAATAATTACAATTATAATTATAACCAATTCTATTATTATTATTATTATTATTATTATTATTATTATTATTATTATACATTTCTGAGAACTATCAGTAATATATCTTTTAGTATTTTTTCTTACACAAACAGAAAAAACACAAAAGTTTTTTTTTTTTCTAGAGTGAACGCTCCAAAGATTCGCGTCATTACTTGGATTGTTGTGAGCGACGTTGTGTGGAAACTTTGAAAATTGTCCAAGTTGAAGAAGTTAGATGAAAGACCCTAGTCTACCTTGTCGATTACAATAGCAAACTAAAAAGTGTCATTTTCTTTAGGGGAATAATTCTTTTGATTGGTTAAGGAGAAAATGTCTTCGCACTGATTTGTTGGAAACAAAATATTAATCTTGTGAGGCTTTAGATTTCTTTTGATTGATTTGAGTTTTGTTAAAGAGGATTTCAGAATATTCTCTCTCTCTCTCTCTCTCTCTCTCTCTCTCTCTCTCTCTCTCTCTCTCTCTCTCTCTCTCTCTCTCTCTCTCTCTCTCTCTCTTGAAGTATGTTTATTTTGTCATCAGTTTCCTTTTTTTTCTTTGTATTTGTTTATCGTATACACACGGCTAAAATCACTGGTTAAACCACATGCACTCATTACACAGCCTCTTCAACATTTACAATGCTCCCAGAATAGATAATTTTAATAATAATAATAATAATAAGAAGAAGAAGAAGAAGAAGAAGAAGAAGAAGAAGAAGAAGAAGAAGAAGAAGAAGAGGGCTATAAATACCCGGAGATAATAGGAGAAGCAATAAAACACCAAGAAATTAAGGAAAATATTAGATGAGAATATATGCAAATAATCAAAGCTATAATTAAGTCAAAGTTTAACTCTGTAAATATGGTAAAGCCTATAAACACCTGGGCAGAGCTAGCAAACAGATCCATTACTGGAATAGTGGAGGGGAAGAGATCATATTTATGTAACATGGATAGAGAACCTAGAAAGGTAATGACCGTGTACCGATCATTACACCCAAGAGCGAATATTGACAGGCTCCATATACATGGCAGTAAAGGAAGAAGAGGACTAATTTTTTCTTAATACCTTGATTATTATTATTATTATTATTATTATTATTATTATTATTATTATTATTATTATTATTACTTGCTAAGGTACAACCCTAGTTGGAAAAGCAGGAGCTAAACTTTAAGGCCAGGGGCTCCAACAGAGAAAATTTGCCAGTGAGGAAGGGAAACAAGGAAATAAGAAAAGTAACAATTAACAATTAAAATGAAATATTTTAAGAAAATTAACTTTCATAAATAAACTATAATTGGTTCTGATTTATATTAGTGGTCTATGGTTGCACCTCTATGCTCCACTGGCTTTGTATTCGAGGGTTCTTTTCAAGATAGTCACCGTTCAGTATAGAAGATTGTGTCAACAGCGAAAGCAGAGAGCTGGGTTAGCACATAACACCAGTTAAGATGGAAGGGTAAAGATTGCATGGAAAGAAAACTTGATAAAGGAGGATGAAGGCCCAGAATTGTATAAGGAGAGAATAAATAAAGGAGACAAGAAGAGTGGAACAGAAAACTAATACATGGACAATTCCTGAAGAATTGGTCTGTAAGGAGACATGACAGTGGCTACAGAAAAAAAAAAGAATGCTAATACAAGATCAGGCTTTAAGAACAAAATATATTCAACGAGCAATAGACGGAAATGTATGGCAAAAGAAGAAACCATCTACCACATCGCCAGTGAATGTTCAGTCCTTGCTCAGAATCAATATTAGGAGCGCCATGATACATTGGCTAAAATTCCTCATTGGCGTCTGTGTATGAAATATGAAGTACAATACACCTATAACTGGTACGAACATCAACCTCAAGCTGTGGAAGAAGATTATCAAGCTAAACTACTCTGGGACTACTGTATAAAGACGAACGGGGGGAGACATGTACAACAACCTGACGTCACTCTGGTCTACAAAACAACGAAAAAGTTATCACTTATAGATGTCGCAGTACCAAAGGACTCAAGAGTGGAAGATAGCGGGAGAGAAAAAATAAACTAGTACCAAGGCCTACAAACTGAATTGAAAAGGCTATGGAATATGCAAGTTGAAGTGATGCCAATAATCATAAGAGCACTACGGACCATACTAAGTTATTGAAAAGGAATATTGAGAAGGTAGGGGCTGATAAAGCCCCAGGACGTGTGCAAAAGAACGTGTTCCTTAAAACAACACATATAGTGATGAAAGTGACGGACTCCTATGGAAGCGGGGTGTAATCCGGGACCCCACACTATGAATCACCAATTTCTGTAAACCGCAACTGACAAATAATAATAATAGTAATAATAATAATAATAATAATAATAATAATAATAATAGGAGCGCTAGGAACCATACCAGAGTCATTGAAAAGTATTCTAGAAAAGGTAGGATCCGATATAGCCCCAGTCGGTGCTGTTTTGGTATGCGATCTCAAAGTCGTACTTTTGCTTTGGTATGCGATCTCACCTGATAGTAGCAATCTCACTTCACTTCATGGCGGAGCAAGATCCATTAGATTTTCTAAACAAAATATATACTGGAAAAAATTATCAAAGAAATAAGAATCCATCATTGATGTTAGCGTGAGCAGCTCAACATTACCGCTTGCCAGTACATATGGAGCTTGATGTTCCTATGTTCTCGCGAGCGAAGCGAGTGCACGTCGAAGCAAGAACCATTAGACTTTCTATTATTCTTGTCTCGTGTGTGTGTATATATATATATATATATATATATATATATATATATATATATATATATATATATATATATATATATATATATATATATATATATATATATATATTACATTCAAAATAACTTTTAAATAAAATTCCTAAGTAAAAAAGCATTGAATTTTTATTCATCTTTTCAACAATGTTTTTGGATTTGTAATCTGTTTATGAGAAGCGGTGGTGTCTTCCTATAAAAGACAAATGTAGTTCTTAGTCCACATGCATCTCGTTGTTTTTAAGTTATATCCTGTAGAGTAGATTTTTTAGTAGGTCAGCAAGGAATATCCCAGGACTTCACGCCCATAGCCTGCACTCACAAAACAATGGTTATTAAGCCTCATGGTCTTTGTATAAGGATCTAAATTAACCTAAAAAAATAAGCCTCTCTCTCTCTCTCTCTCTCTCTCTCTCTCTCTCTCTCTCTCTCTCTCTCTCTCTCTCTCTCTCTCTCTCTCTCTCTAATACATATGTATATATATATATATATATATATATATATATATATATATATATATATATATATATATATATATATATATATATATATATATATATATATATATATATATATATATATATAATTATATATACATATAATTATATATATGCATATATATACATATATATATATATATATATATATATATATATATATATATATATATATATATATATATATATATATCAAGGGCATACTTTAAAAATATGACATTTAATTGACAATACCCTCAATAGACTGTCTGACATTAAGAACAAAATATCACCGTTAAAAAAATTATAACATCTATCATCATTATTACCATTGTCTTTAGACATTACGAAATATATATTTAAAAACTTATTTCCTACTGTTCCTTTTACAGAAAAACTATATAATGAACTTTCAAAAACTTGAAAAAAACTAGCCCACTTTACTTGAATAATCAACCAAAAATTGCAAAAGGAAAATGACTCGTTGAACACCAAAGAACCAATTATCTGAAGCTCTCCATTGAGAATAAAACGGAAACTACCCAACCATGAAATAATTATTTTTCATAAAATTCTTTTATTTCGAGGCACTACATTTGTCATTGATCCTAACTTCGAACTGTAATATCTTCGAGGTTCTTGAATTGTACAATTTTAAAGGCTTAAAGGCCGCTCATGAATGGCAGAGGCAAGGGACAGTGGCATTACCCTATCAAGCAGGACAGTGCCCTAGAGACTGACCATACATACATATGATCAGCTCCCAAGCCCCCTCTCCACCTAAGCTAGGACCAAAGGAGGGCCAGGAAATGGCTGCTGGTGACTTAACAGATAGACCTATAGGCACCCCCAAACCCCTTATCATTTGCTTACAAGGATGGTGAGGTTGCAGCACACAAAAGAACTAGTTTTATTCCAACTGTGACCAAGTTGTGGAATGATCTTCCTAATCGGGTAGTTGAATCAGTAGAACTTCAAAAGCTCAAAGTTGCTGCAAATGTTTTTATGTTGAACAGGGTGACATAAGTCTTTTTCATAGTTAATATATGACATATCTGTTTTGATCTTGTTATTGTTTTTAGAATAATATATTGTTGATTTTTTCTCATCGTTTATTTATTTCCTTATTTCCTTTTTTCACTGGGCTATTTTTCCCTGTTGGATCCCTTGGGTTTATAGCATCTTGCTTTTCCAAATAGGGTTGTAGCTTGGCTAGTAATAACAATAATAACGTCCACCATCCAGGGACTGACAATAATGATTGATTGAAAAATCCAAAATCATTCCCCATCTCTTATGTTTTGATGGCAAAGCTCCAATGTTCATGGCCTGAAAAACCTATGGAACAGGAGACAGAAATAAAAAGATCAAGAGGAAAACTAAGAAAAGGAAAGTTGATAAGCAGGGAAAGCACGTATACTCAGGTATTCTAATTTGAATTGGCTTGAAGACTTGAAGTGGTCAAGCTTATTTCGACAGTCTTTTACCGAACCTGTTTTATACACGCTCGTACACTGAAACGGTTTTGATTTTTTTTTTCTCATTACTCGCTCTTCCCAACACTGTTATAGACCAATTTCTTGTTATGTTAGTTCACTGTTTTTCATGTTTGAGTTTTTGTGACGTTCTTGCTCGCATATCGCTGTATATAAACTCAATGATTGTTTAATAAAGTTTAGTTGCATTCACCTCGTTTCACAGTTATCACAGTCTAGTCGCCAAAACTTTTAATAGAGAGAGAGAGAGAGAGAGAGAGAGAGAGAGAGAGAGAGAGAGAGAGAGAGAGAGAGAGAGATACTAACCCCATTACAATTTTGAGTAAAAAAAAATTAATTTCAAGGAAGGTAATACGTAAACAAAAAGAGGAATTTTCAAAACGTTTAGTTCAGAAGCATTTGGAATTAAAGAAATTCAATAATTACATATTCATCACAATAAGATTTTTCTTTAAATTCATATCAAATTAGAATTAATATTTACGTGAAGATGAATATCCAAGGGTAAAAATGAATATTAAGGGAAAAAGACTTAATCCGCTTTGAAATATAAATATGACGTGTGAAAGCAAATTAAAATCGTATATTGGAAAAAAATTAAATTGATAGTATGAAATAAATAACATAGATTAGAAAATGACATTAAACCAAATGAAAAAGAAGACCACACATACGAATACAAACTTCAATTAATTCTGAAAATAGTGATGACGGGATTAATTACTCGATTCACTAGACAATCTATAAAAAAATGCACAGCTTCATATGTGGGAATAAGATTATGTTTATGATGCAAACACACACACACACACGCATGTATATATATATATATATATATATATATATATATATATATATATATATATATATATATATATATATATATACATATATATATGTATGTATATATATATATATATATATATATATATATATATATATATATATATATATATATATATATATTTATATAATTATATATGTGTGTGTGTGTGTGTAAAAATCACAGGTAAACGTGATACTCAGAGGCAGAAGAACCACAGGGAAAATGAAAATACGAAATATACAATTAAGTCCTGACTAGTTTCGTGATACTTCTTCAGAGGACTGATTTATTGAGAGAGGTTTCTTTATATTTTATAGGGAAAGTAAACGTACGAACATACACATAGAGGCTTACAGAATAATGACACTCCCATACCAGCTACCTGGGCTTTGATCAGGTGTTTACTGGGCGGAGATCAAATCTCATTAGACACCTGCCAAAAAGGATCATTTTTGGTGACAGGTAAATTCTTGTTTTTGACTTTCAATACAGTTTATGTATATGAATAATGGTAGCCTTGTCTATATAAATATATAAACAAAACTATATGTATATATAAAACATATCTATATATAAATATATAAAAAGACATATACATACATATACACAGACAGGCATTCATACACACATGCATAATATATGCATAGACATATACATATGTGTACACATACTGGTATACATATACAGACACATACATAGACTTACATATAAATGTTTTTACACATGATTAACATGTATATATATTTACATATATATATATATATATATATATATATATATATATATATATATATGCACATATAACATTATTACCATAAACATATAATTACGTATATATAAATACTTGTATCTAGCATAACCCTATATAGTGCCAATGTACTTAAGCATACTATATAAAATAATTGCACGCTACAATTATTTTATATAGTACGCATAAGTACATTGGCACTATATAGGGTTATGCTAGATATAAGTATTGATATATACGTAATTATATGTTTATGGTAATAATGTTATATGTGCATATATATATATATATATATATATATATATATATATATATATATACATGTTAATCATTTGTAAAAACATTTTTATGTAAGTCTATGTAGGTGTCTGTATATGTATACCAGTATGTGTACACATATGTTTATGTCTATGCATATGTTATGCATGTGTGTGTATGAATGCCTGTCAGTGTATACATTTGTATATGTCTTTTTTATATATTTATATATAGATGTGTTTTATATATACATATAGTTTTGCTTATGTATTTATATAGATAAGGCTACCGTTATTCATATAAATAAACTGTACTGAAAGTCAAAAACAAGAATTTACCTGTCACCAAAAATGACCCTTTTTGGCAGGTATCTAATGAGGTTTGATCTCTGCCCAGTAAACACCTGATCACAGCCCAGGTAGCTGGTATGGGAGTGTCATTATTCTGTAAGCCTCTATATGTATGTTCGTTCGTTTACTTTCCCTTTAAAATGTAAAGAAAGCTCTCTCAATAAATCAGTCCTCTGAAGAAGTATCACGAAACTAGTCAGGACTTAATCGTATATTTCGTATTTTCATTTTCCCTGTGTTTCTTCTGCATCTATATATATATATATATATATATATATATATATATATATATATATATATATATATATATATATATATATATATATATATCTACAGTATATATATATATAAATAAATATATATATACATATATATACACCTACTGTATATATATACATATATATATATCATCAGCAGGCATTACTACTCCACTGCAGAACAAAGGCCTCAGACATGTCCTTCCATTCGCGTCTGATTATGGTCGTTGTGAGCCAGTCCCTCTCTGAGTTGGGATACCTTAACGTGGTGAAATGGTTTGCGTAAAGCCATGATCAGCAAAGTTGTACTAGTCAAGGCCACTCACACTAGCTTGGTTTGCTGTGAGCTATCCCCAATCACCAATCCCCATTGGCCAGCGTGGTGAGGAAAACTTGCCAAACCTCAGACATGAAATGACATGTTTGAGGACTTTGTCCTGGAGTGGATTAGAAACTGCTTCATTTGCTGTTGTAAATATATATATATATATATATATATATATATATATATATATATATATATATATATATATATATATATATATATATATATATATATATATCCTCTCTGAGAGGAGTCAGTGTGGAAACAAATTGTTTTCCTCCTGAACATTGTTTGACAAACAAACCTATCCTTCGGTGAGAGGTTGATAGCCTACCTCCATCCCCTTTTGGGCCTACTTGACTCTCCACCAGGGGTCTACTGTAGCAGCCTGGAGATTAGTTGTGTACGACTTACTGCTCAATCTTTACTAGCATTGCTATCACATCTGCCAAAAAGGACAGTTCTTTCTCTAGTCCCAGAAGTTCGATTCATAACTGTATTGATATGGGGGCAAAGGGGGATCTTTGGTCTTGGGAAGGTTGTAAGTAACTGTGTCAAAGAACACTTTCCATCCACAACTCAGCCCTGTATCGCTGCCATGTAACTAAAAGACATAATGGGCTACTCCCTTTAAGAAGCAAGTGATGGTGCTTGCCGGCCTAAATGTCCCCTTTCCTTCCTCTTATCCCTGTTCCTCTTCCCTGGCTGAGCTTGGATGGGAGCCCAAAAGGGCAAAGCAATATCCGGTCCCCATCAGGAGGGGCAATTTGCTGATTTTTACCTGGCCGGGTAGGTATGGCCACAACTCTCTTCAGAGGCTCTGTTGTTCCTCCATGATCTATACTCATCACAAAGAGGAATCTTGCACACTCGAATGCCCCTAAAAAAGGTAGAAAGAAACTAGGGATGAGTGGACACATCTGACATAAACCTCCGACATACCTTAGCTTATTTACCAGGAAGCATTCACAAGGTTTTATGGCTTTCCATCGAGAATTGTAACAATTGACCACAGCCAAACCAAAGATGAGAGAAATGATCCTCTGGTAAACAAAGAAAGAAAGAGCAGCATGTCCTCGCCCAATGCAAAGACAGAATTGATTAACTCACACAAGCAAACCGGTGAGTGAGTCCGCCTTAAATGCCTGGTCATTACCTAAATACCTTATTAATGTTTTTAGCCCTAAGATACCCTTAATTAAAAGGATAAAATGTCAGCATACACAAAGGAGCAGTCCTTATAGAAGTGGAAGTGCATTGAATGACAGAACTGTTAAATTATAAGTATTCTTGAAGAACGTTATCCTAGAGGTAATCAAGGAATTTAAGGACCAACGTAGTTGTCAAGTTTAGACACTCGGAAGAAAAGGGCAAGTCTTTAAATTTGGGTTATGTTTGAAGATGATTATAGCCAGAATCAAGTAACCTAAATCCCATCAAAGCAATAGGATCATGAGTCTCATTGGACGAGAGAGTAGAACAAGAGTCAAACTATTACAATAGGAATTGAGGACCAGCATAGTTTATCATTCTAGTTCTATCTTTATCTATATATATATATATATATATATATATATATATATATATATATATATATATATATATATTTATATATATATATATATATATATATATATATATATATTAATCTGCAGAGGAGGAGGGCTTCCGTGTTAATGCAATTTGCGTTGAACAAGATAAGATGGCCCTAAAGACGCATTATCTACAGGAGCCTTTCTTGTGATCTTGTGAACCTTCAGTGAAAATTACCCTTACGTCTTTAAACTTATTTCTTAATTAAATAAAAAACAAATTTATGTTTTTATTATCTTCACTTTAATCTTTGAAGTGCAATTCCTTTGTTCTGCAATTGTACCCCTAAAAATAAATACATGTGTGAAAGGCTGAAAGAGGGGTTTTCATATAAATGGTTTAAAATAATTGTAGTTGTACCATAACCTTGAAGCTTCACCCTTGAGGATGAAAGTAGTAACTCACACCCAAAGATCTTTAATCCAATCAATCGCTTAGTTTCAAAAACTTTAGAGTTACTGTATATTTGTAGCATTACAATCAAGAAAGTCCTCCTTTGCTGGTTCCATTTCATGAAGGTGTGCCAGGAAACGAAGAGGCAGACAAATGAGCAAAAGGGGCAGCAGACAATTACTTCCTGGAAGATATCTACTTCCCGGTAATGAATTTCTGCCTTATATCAAAATTCTGTGCATTAGAATAAGGGGAAGGAGATCACTGCTGCTATACCTCCACGGAAATACGATAACATGACTAGATGGTGGAAAACTCTCCTCTGTGACCTAAGAATTGGGCACACTGGTTTCACACATGAGTCCTTGATGATTGGCAGGTGCCAAACCTTGTGTGATATTTGCAAGGTTCATTTGACAGTTAGACATTTAGTTATCGAATGTCCCAATATTGGGGATCACAGAGAACAATTCTTCTCAAAAGCTCGTGGTAAGGATGTAAGGTAAATCCTCACCAAGATTCTCTGTGACATTTTCAAGTTCATATTGTAAGCTGGCCTTCTTACACATTTTCAAAAGTATGTACAATTAGAAATATTTTATTATCAAGTTTTTTTTTTATTTCTTATTTTTTTACGTTACTAATTCTTAATTAATCATATTCCAATCGGCATCAATGGCCACTAATGTTATGATACCAGATAATTATCAATCAGTTCAATCTGAAAACAATGAATCAATACGAAAATCCAACCCTCACTTTTCCTTTCTATAACTCTGGTTGCGTTTACAGTCTAACAAACACACACACACACACACTCTCTCTCTCTCTCTCTCTCTCTCTCTCTCTCTCTCTCTCTCTCTCTCTCTCTCTCTCTCTCTCTCTCTCTCTCTCTCATCAAATCAATGATGCATAGCATTTTCTTCAATTATTTAATACTATCCCGCCACATTCCGAGAAGTTATTGACAATCGTACATATTCTATGAGAGAGAGAGAGAGAGAGAGAGAGAGAGAGAGAGAGAGAGAGAGAGAGAGAGAGAGAGAGAGAGAGTTTACTGGTGAAGAACATCTGGTGATTTTCTTTACGCTTAAGAAATTAATAACGATGTGTTATATTTTTCGTTATCTTTAATATCACAAAAATTATATAAAATAGAGAACGTCCTTTCAGAGGTAAAAAATTAATGCACTGTAACAAGAGCTCAACCCAAAATATCTCATACAAGTATGATTAGAAAATACTTTCCTTTAAAAGATGGTTCAATTATAACAAGAAGAATAAATTCTTAAAAGATGGGATTGAAATATGCATTAAAGGCTATTTTGGGGTTTTTAAATAAAACAAAAGACGGGACAAACCTTTTTGCAAAATGCTAGAATGCTATCAAATTATTAGAAAATAATAAATTTTTTACTGAAAGTTGCTACAAATTTGGTTAAAAATTTAAAATTCATGCCCACAATATCTAACATTCGCTGAGACACTTTACCCTACGAAAAGATGCAATACTGGTGTAAGAAAGGTGGCAAACAAGATTTTTTATTTACTTTTAAGTTAAAAAGTAAATATATGCAAACAGTAACCTCCCTTACTCTGCTGCCTAACTTTGCATATAAATCAAATATAATAATAAGCCTATCATGCCTTTCAAGTCAGTCGTTGAATCTCTTCCTTTAACAATTTTCCTCATTCTTATCCAGGACAGGATTAGAAATGAAACTATAAGAGAGATTACTCGAGTGCCATTTATGGATAACATCATGGTGAGGGGTAGATGGAGATGGTTTGAACATGCTCTTCGCAATCTCCAAGAGAGATTAGTTCACCAACCTTTCAACTGGGCTCCACAAGGTGCTAGAAGAGTTGGAAGACCCAGACCTACATGGCAGAGGACTATGAAGCTTGAAGTAGGAGAAGTATTGATTTCAAAGCTCAAGATAGAGACGACTGGTGAAATCTAACTGAAGCTCTTTGCGTCAATAGGCGTAAGTGGAGATGATGATGATCCCATCCTAGCCATTCTCAATCATAACTTACAATACATTTCTACTATTTCACGAACCCACAGACCTTCATAGGCCTACAGCTTTCAGCTATCCCAGAAACAAGAACTCTTTGTCATTTGCATTACTAAATACGTTGGTCTTCCATCTTTATCTCAAAGCTAATTTATATTGGCTCCTCTTCTTAGATAAATCAGCGATCCAACATTTTCTCTACAGCATCTCAACCAGCATCTCAAACAGGGCTGCAAACACAGTGGCTTTTCACACCAAGGAAAACAGCGAGAATATCTTTGTTTCCAGTATTATGTGAGTATGAATACATACACACATATACATACATACATACATACATACATACATACATACAAGAAACTTTTAGAATATTGTACTACATTTATTAAGATCATCTCAACTTTCCGGAAATCCTCTTTCTCATCAGCAAGCTTAAAAACATGATCATCAACATAAATTAATAAGCAGTGATCACTTAACTTTTTAAAATTCATTTTCAAGGTACAATACTACTAATATACAACAAAAAGTAAACATACATTATAAGATAAAAATATAAAAGTACAGGAACTAACACAAATACATGCAAAAATCACTTGAAAGATGAGAGTATTAGAGCAAAACCTACAGGGCGACACAAGCACAGTAATTTCTTAGTAAGATTAAATTCCAAACTAAAGAAAAATATGTTGGGCGAGTGAGATTTCAACTAAAGATTTTTTACACCGTGGATGAAAGATGATACGGTGAGGATCTGTTTAGCAATATGTAAAGGAACAAAGCTAGTGGGTTAATGCCAACGACTCGAGGTAGCTATTTCGTGGGTGGTGTAAGATTTTAAAAGTCAAAATGATAAACGATAAAAAAAAAATAATTAGGCTGACAGCATGCAGAAACATGACTACACTGTTAAAAGTTTGCATTAAAAACGGTAAAAATCCTGGAATAAATGTTGCCGGACATTTACTATCTTAAAAACAGATATATTGAGTTTAAGGTCACCAATCCATAAAAGATAATAACAAAATAGGGTAAAAATTACGGTCGCCTGTATTTTACTGAAATACGACTGAAAAGAGTTAGAGTTTATTTTGACGGAAAATTCCAGATTAAAATTACTGTTTTTTAACAGAGTGGGGATGGATGAAAATTCACCGCTGTTGGTCAAGGCAGATTATCAAGAGACGGGTGAAGCAAAGGACATAAGTACCGGAAATGCATTTAGGACATTATTATATAAATAAACAAATGAAAATTTAACTTATTCCCGCAGTGTCTTTGAATATAAAAAAGTTCCCTATGATAGTCAGTTGAGATTTTAAAACAAACTGAAATTTAACAAATGGATACAAATCGTAACTTTACATTGAACATTTTGTATAACTACATGTAAAGGATAAAATATACCTCTACTTCGTTGGAAGACAGAATACCGTTGTCTTTGGTCTAAACATATAAAAAAACATACATTTCTATAACAAATTAGATGAGTAACTATTACTAATAAATTGTAATTTTTGACATTTTATTGGATGATGAAACCTAAGACATTCTAGCCACTGATTAAAAGCTATAAAAAACGAATTTCCAGCATAAGTTTTATCTGGAAGAAAACAGACAGTGACTAAAAATTATTACTCAAATCCTGTAAGTGTTTCTTAAACATATCCATTTCAACAAGAATTCAAAGTCTCCATAAAAAAAGCTGATAATTATGCTCTAATTCCAGATTAAACTTGATATTTAGGTAAAATGAATTCATATGTACTGAAAACATCGCCATAATACTTATCTTTAAAAAGAGCCAAAGTATCTTCAATACCGGAAACTTCGTAGTATTTCAATTAAGTTACTTTTGAATACACCATGGATGGAGAATTCAGAATGGCATTATTGGAATTACGAACGATGGCTAGTCAAGAGATCAACTGTGTGCGAAATGGTCGAAATAACCATGCAATTATCAAGAGTACAGATGTGTCATCCTAGATGTCTTAGTAGCAAACCTAAAGAACCTAAACTTTTCTAGATTAGAGAAATGGAATCCATTGAAGACATTGACCATTATGGGAACAGTATACCATTTGTCTCCCATATACAAAATGACACATCTATCATAGGGGCGTGGGGTAATAACCAATTAATGGTACAAGATAGGAGGCGGTGAATTAGACAAGGGTTATCTCGTAAGAGAATTTATTGTTTAAGTTAATTTTTACAATTAAAATGAGCATAAATTTTCAAAGTGAGTGAAATAGAACTTTAAATTTTGAAGGTACATAACAAAAGAGTTATAAGTTTCTCGCTGGCTGTTAAATAATTTCATCAGTCAAATACAATGGAATTTAATTTTAACTGGTACAATAATATACACAGGGGAGACATTTAAACTAAGAGAAACTATTGGACGTCGTATGGCGTACGGACGTTCGCCATGGCTGTGGTAGGATTACCATGGCCGGTGGGCTTGGTGAGTGTTGCCCACTCACGATAGGACTCGCACTCAACTGGCTAAACTCTTGTAGTCTGTGCGTTCTTATTTCCCCTACATTGCTGGGGGTGGAGGACTTGTCTCGCCTATGGGTAGCAGTAGCAGGTGATGTAACAGCACCATACTGGTTCTCACTCGGCGTACCCTCTCCCCGGTTTACTTAGTGCAAACTTAGGCTCGGACGGCGGAAGGATCTACAGCAAAGGGAGACTTATCATAAAAATAAATGGTTCTTATCTTTGAAGGACACCAAAGGGAATGGACGTTAGCCGTTAGTCGTGACTATCTTCAAAACTGCGCCAAGGTGTAGTTATCTTGGGCGGTGTCGTTCATGGGCGCCTTAGGGGGTCGATCCCATCTTGCCTGGGGGGTCCTAGGTATGGGTATGCCCCTCAGATCTATGTCACCGTCCTCTCTTTGCTGCTCCCTCCACCTTCCTTGCCTGTAACGAAGAATTTGAAAACAACAAAAGGGTCTGATCATCATTTGTCAAGCACCATACCACTTGACGTTGCATCTTATAGTCTAAGCAAAACAGTGATAGAGTTCAATAACCATCATTCCCGTACCTACGTATTTTAATCATATTTTTTTACTTGTGACACATCATTATTGGCATATGAATATCCAAACAACACAGCATCTCACCTTGAATGTATAAAAGAGACACTGACTGATGAGGTTAATAGCTTCCAAAAAGCTGCGAAGACATTTACAAAGCTGTATAATGGTCATTCACCACTCCCAAAGGTGGTAGGAAATAATTCCCGATACTAGTCAGTTATATCCCTTCCAGTGATGCTATGTAACTATAAACATTCTAAAAAAGGAATTATCACCAATATCCATGTTTCAGCTGCACCAAAAGGACAAAGAATTCTAGACCTTAAGATGAATCTTATCTGGCTAGTACAGTTGTAGCGTGTTCGCCTAGCATTTGCATGGCGGCAGATCGATCCTCGCCCGGGACCATGAGCTTAAACTTTTTACTGAAAGACCACTGCTGTGGTTGGGCACCCCAGTGGGGCGTTGGGCTTGCTCGGCTGACGTTCTAGTGACCATCTACACTGATGAAACTGGAACTGAAACCAAACACCTTAAACCTTTAACCTTTACATCATGATGTGCACTAATTTATGGGACGCACCAATTTAAGCCTTGACAAAGCCTCATAGGTGTCAGACATAAAGGATATGCACATCTATAGTCCTGTATTGTAAGTCATAATTTCAGTGAGGAGAAAGAGTTTACCTGAGTCCTTCACACTTCAGTGAGGAGAAAGGTTTATCTGAATCCATCACACTTCAGTGAGGCGAAAGAGTTTATCTGAATCCTTCATCTTCAATAAAAAGGTGATAAAATGGCAATTGGTCTGTAGTCGTGCCTTCTCGGAAGAAAATAAAACTTCTTGAATAATAATAATAATAATAATAATAATAATAATAATAATAATAATAATAATAATAATAATAATACACCTCATGCCGATATCAAAGCCAAACATGATATTGCATTGATTAGAAATAATATTATCAATAACATTTAAAAACAAACAGGAAATGAATTGAATTAACTACTAGCTATTAATGTCAACGAAAACTCATGAACTCATTTACCTGGAATCCATATAAGTGCTAATGGTATTATCTATACATCAATGTTTACAACAGTCATACATTTTATACATATATATATATATATATATATATATATATATATATATATATATATATATATATATATATATATATATATATATATATATATGTGTGTGTGTGTGTGTGTGTGTGTGTGTGTGTGTGTAAATATATACATACATATATATATATATATATATATATATATATATATATATATATATATATATATATATATATACAGTATATGTATATATACATATGTGAGAGAGAGAGAGAGAGAGAGAGAGAGAGAGAGAGAGAGAGAGAGAGAGAGAGAGAGAGAGAGAGAGAGAGAGAGAGAGAGCATTACACTGGATCATAAAATTCCTTAGTGTCACTAAATTACAGTAAGAACATGTTCTTATACGAAAAAAAAAATCATATACCTACACGTATCTATAAGCAAACACATAATATTGGCACAATCATAAAATATAACGAATAAATCAACTGAACAAAAGATAAATGAATAATATAAAACCAAATAATTCCGGACCGAAACCAAACAAAAAAGTAAAAGGGAATAAACTTCCAATAAGCCTGGCATGAAAAGGACCTGTCAACTGATGAATGATACAATAAATCGTCAAATCAATGGGAGAGAATAGCAATGCAATATCGAATTATTTCGTGGCGAGTTAGAAAAAAAAGGGAAGCAAAATGGAATAATATTTTAATCATTCTGGCATGAAGAGGAGAGCCATTGCAGTAATAAATAACAGTGGAATACAAGTCAATAATATTTCCGATATTGTAATACAATTGTTATCCACCAAAATTGTGTCTGGTTATTATTAGCGACTTAGAAAAAAAAATTCAGACGAACAAATTGTTAATGATTTCATCTATAAGAGCTACTTTTGTATTGACTATAATCCAAAAACTTTAACTATTATTCTCGAAGCGAGCGTATATTAAATAGACTCGACTTCTTGTAATCCAGATATAGAGACAAAAGCGTAACTGTTCAAACCTGTCAAGAATATACTTCAGGCAAAATTGCATTGAGGATAATTGGGGTCACCTGTACAAAGAAGATAGA
>NC_090725.1:51506872-51509372 GCF_036898095.1 Palaemon carinicauda | reverse complement strand
ATGCAAATGAAACCTTGTTTACTTCTATTTGTTTTTCTTTTACTGCTATTGAAAATCCTGATTTGTTTAAGAAGCAATATGGATCTAAAGAATATATCAAGACTATTATGGAGTTAGCGCGTTCAACTGTTTGTACTTACAGTATATAAAAGACAGAATATAATAACTCAACTTCAATCAAGACAATAATCTGAGTACCTTAATAAAAATATAGTATCTCCATACATATTATGTTATATAATGTATAACATGAAGAAATACTATTTTGTATAACTTAATGAAGACTGCTCAACTTCCTGATTATACCAAAGATTTATTTTTTTTTCTTTCTCGAGGGCACGTTGTAACTTCCATAAACCTAAGGACAATAATTTTGGTATTTGAACAATTCTTTGGTTTTTCTTGATATAATCTATACTTGATATTAATGTTAAATTGTAATATCTATTGATTTGCTACGCTGTTACGTTGCATCAGTTATTTTTTCGACCTTGTTTGATGCAGGTTCATCCTTGCCAAGATTCTTGGACATGATGTGTCCTACCATGCTAGCGGTATTTTTATCTTTAGTTCAGAAGCAGGTCTTCTGAAAGCTATTTAACTCTTAAAATGATGGCTTTGCTTTTATGGTTTTAATTGACTATTCTTTCATTCTTTGTTTATAATGTATGATATCGGGGTCAATGACCTCAGATGTCAAGATGCCAGAAAACCCCAAATCAATCTATCAAATACCAGAAAGGAAATCTCTCCCTAGCGGCAGCATGAAACACCTTCATTTGACCGTTCCAACTAGGAACTATTCGAAATCTGTGTGAAACCAAGAAATGATTATGATAAAGGCATTTAATTTAATTTCTCTCTATCTAATTTAAGGTTTGTCTTTACAATCCCCATCAAGACAAGGAAAGCCTGGATTGTGAAGCACGCTTTCATGAATAAAAGGTATCACTCAGATTTGTTGTACAGTTTCTATCCTATTCCTTTATCATTATTCCAGTCAATGAAAATATTTTAGTTGATTTTAAAGCAAAGAGGTAAATTATCCTATAGAATATTTTCGTAACGAGCATATTAATTGGAAATCTTAGTATGCAGGGTCGGTCGCTTGAGTTAACTTTTGCATCTATTTCTATTCTCTGCATTTTCTTCCAAATCTCCCACCTCATCCATGTCACTCCTCAACACATCCATTCATCTGATCTACTGGCGTCCCACACTTATTTCAATCACCGGCTTGTTCTTAGTCCTCTTGACTGGTCCCACATCCTCTCTTCTTATTACATGCCCATAATGTGTCAGACCAGCTTCCTTAGCCTTCTTTATATTGCATATTCCACATCATTTCATATCCTGGCTCTCTCTACTTTCCAGGAGTGATATTTCAGCAATCCATCTCGCCATCCTCATGTCGCTTCTTTTCGAGGAACTTCTCTTTTCTCTTACGTGCCCACGTTTCTACCCTATATACAGTAATACTACGGGCCTGATGGCTGTCTCATTAATCTTGATTTTGAGGCTTAATGGCAATTTCTTGTCTGAAACAACCCTAGTTACTTATCTCCATTTTCGTAATGGAAAGGAATAGCTTTAGCACCCAGTCGCTGTGAGCCTCCATAACAATAGTTGTGGATAGTGTAAAATGATGAGCCTTGTAAGTATAGGTATGAAGTAACAAACTACTAACAGCTTACAACTATTAAAAGAAAAATGTATCAACATTTATTACCAAACTACTAATCTCAAGTTTGAAATTGCTCAGTGAACGCCAGACTGGGGTACGAGTCCTGCTCAAACTCGTTAGTTTCTTTGGTGGCTACAAGCTCACCATGCTTGTGAGCTTAGGGATGGGGGGGGGGAGAGCCTATAGGTCTATCTGCTGAGTCATCAGCAGCCATTGTATTGCCCTCCTAGGTCCTAGCTTGGGTGGAGAGGGGGTTTGAGCGTTGATCATACGTATATATGCTCAGTCTCTATGGCATTGTTCTGCTCGATAGGGCAATGTCACTGTCCCTTGCCTCTGCCATTCATAAGCGGCCATTAATTTAAACCTTCAAAACATAAACATTGCTGAACTTCGGTTGGCGAATTAAACAGAGATAATAAAATCCACCAAACGAAGTAGATTTCTCCATTTCATTTATTTCATATTCTGCGGAATATAGCTGAATTCATGCTGCATCCTTTGATTCATTATTCTTAAAAAGGCTATCGACCCTTTGTACCCTCTATATCAATTAAACTTCACACAGCTCCCAGACTATAAGACTATAAGACTTGATGCAGATTTGATGGGAATCTTCTGACCTTCTTTCGTACGATACATGAGCGTTAGTGATGTTATGAAATGTACAGTTTATTTTTCTCTGAACAATAATGAACTTTAACAGGTAATGAAATCCATAGCAAGTCTTGCTGACTGAGCTTTGAATAAGAATTAGGCTTCGGCATTTAAAATAGCTCATAATGTTATGTCGTGTGAAATCCCTTAGGAATTGAA
>NC_090725.1:51499372-51501872 GCF_036898095.1 Palaemon carinicauda | reverse complement strand
GTTACTCTATGGACATAGTCGTGGTATGACTGTAACAATATCCTGACGGATGGGACTAGATATGAAACTATAAGAGAGATTACTCAAATGCCATAAGTGGATGAGATCATGGTGAGGGGTAAATGGAGATGGTTTGAGCATGCTTTTCTCACTCCCCAAGAGAGATTAGTTCACCAAACTTTTTATTGGGCTCCACAAGGTACTAGAAGAGTTGGAATACCCAAACCTACATAGCTTAGGACTAAGAACCGTGAAGTTGGAGATGATGAAAGGAGAAGTATTGAATTAGACTCTCAAGATAGAGATGACTTGCGAAACATAACTGATAGCCTATGAGTCAATGGGCGTAGGATATGATGATGATGATATTATATATAAAATATATATAAATATAAATATATTATATTATATTATATATATATATATATGTATATATATATATATATATATATATATATATATATATATATATATATATATATATATATATATATATATATATATATATATAACTGAGTTCAAAATCTCTCCGGACAATCTTAGTTTCAATTCGGCTTCATAATAACACGGTAACTTCATTTACGTTTTCCATTTGATACTCGGTGTCGACGCCTGTTTCAACTGCCTTTTCTTACGTGTTTTTTTTTTTTTCCAGTTTGCATTGCTTGAACGATGGAATTACAATTCAACGGAAAGGTATAATGGTAAAAATCTGAAATACGATAATATTTGGAAACTCCGAAATTAACAGGTAATAAAAAATGAAAACTTTAAATGTCTTCAACGTGGAAAATCTAAAGATTAATTTTAAAATGCAACAATAATTTATCAGAAAACTTCACCAGTTTCTCCCTTTTCGACGAAGCGATCTGTTCCAATCTTGCAACTAGACTGGAATCAGTTCTTCGAGGACGTCATCTCTTGTCATAAGCAGACTATTTTATGAGGATTATACACCCACTCAGAATATCTAAATGTGTAGAATGTGTAGATCTGGGATTCGATTCCCTTTAGAGCGGCACTGTTCCTTGTGACAAGCTGTGGTCTCGGTGTAACCAGCATTTTCTCTCCAATGAAATAATAGTTCCTGTATTCCCCATCCGGATAAAGTTCAAATTGTACTGGTGCAAAGAAATTGAGGTTAACATGCTTCCTTAGAATATCTGGATTTGAAAACTACGTTCGGGTCATATTCCAATTTCTTTTGGAACGGTATCCCTCTTTACAATAGCTAGTAGTCTAGTTGCTTTAGCATTCTCTCTGGAATGATGTCTTCTGCACTTTCATTCAGGTTATACATACTTTCCACTTATAAATATAGTATTGGGGCAGGGTACTTTATGTTTATAATATATATATATATATATATATATATATATATATATATATATATATATATATATATATATATATATGTATATATATACATATACATACAGTATATATATATATATATATATATATATATATATATATATATATATATATATATATATGTGGCTGTGTTTGTGTGTATGTGTGTTTGTGTATCTATATAAGTGTATAAATCTCCATTCCTTGCACTTATTTTGTTAAACAAAAAAAAAGTTCAGGGTCCATAGAATTGAACTCAAACCCTCCCGCATTGTTTTTTTTTTTTTTTTATTGTTGTGTATACTCACAGTCATGTACACTCGGCAACGAAATTGACACAACGGTGTTCGTTGAATTTCGATCAGAAACGTTAATCGAATCTCTAATTTTATGCAATGATAAAACAATTTTTTACATTTAATGTACTTAGTGAAAGCGTATTAGGACAAAGTTATATAAATATTGCAGAGCGTTTCACTCATAGAGATTAATTTATCAACAATTAGATTTCGGAATGAATAATTTTATATCATGACGAAATAATTTACTACTTTCCGTCACCACACAGGATTATTATTGTATTATTATTAGTGTTAATAGTATTGATCTCGTATCTATAAATTCTTGTTATAATTTTCAAAATGGTGCCGAGGGTGGAAAGAGAACGTAGCTAACGTCAATGGCAGTAGATATTTTGACGATTATGATAGTACTAGTGTACGCGACCCGTTAATTATGACGACTGAATATTTAGATATATATGCACCCACATGCACACGAAACCCCTCTTACCAAAGAATGACTACTCCACTCCCCCCTACCAGAGGGACGTGTCAGGAAAATAACTAAATAAACGAATATATATATATATATATATATATATATATATATATATATATATATATATATATATATATATACATATGTATATATATATATATATATATATATATATATATATATATATATATATATATATATATACATGTATATATATATATACGTATATATATATATATATATACATATATATATATATATATATATATATATATATATATATATATATATATATAAATATATAAATATATATATATATATATATATATATGTATATATATATAAATATATAAATATATATATATAT
>NC_090725.1:51479399-51491372 GCF_036898095.1 Palaemon carinicauda | reverse complement strand
AACCTTAGTCGGAAGCAAGAGGCCATAAGCCCAAGGGCTCCAACTGGGGAAAATACCTCAGTAAGGAAAAGAAATAATGAAATAAGCAATCTATAAGTGAAGTATTAAACAATCAAAATTAAATATTTTAAAAACAGTAACAGCATTAAATTAGATCTCTCTTACATAAACTATAAACATTTAAAAAAAGAAAAAACAATAGGAGGCGAAATAAGATAGAACAGTGTGCCCAAGTGTACCCTCAAGGAAGAGAACTCTAATCCAAGACAGTGAAAGGCCATGGTACAGAGGCTATGGCGCTACACAAGACTAAAGAACAATGGTTTGATTTTGGCGTGTCCTCTGAGAAGAGCAACTAACCATAGCTACACTTACCAAGAGGAAAGAAGCATTGAACAATTGCAGTGAGGTAGTTAAGCCCTCGAGAGAAGAAGAATTGTTTGGTACTCTCAGTATTGTTACCTGTATGAGGACAGAGAGACTGTGGAAAGAATTGCTACTTAACTATAAATTTATCAAGGTATTAGATTTTCTTTTATCAAGGGATCCGCTTTTATTTCCTAATGGTATCAGCTTTTATTTTATCAAGGTATTTGCTTTTATTTAAGCCTGGTGGCCTAAATATCTACCTTCCTCTCTGGCAGCGGGCATAAAATAAGCATCTATGAATGAACTTTGACAAAGTTATTAATAAGAATCGTATGTTAAAGACAGCAAGGATGTCAAGCTATTTTTGAATGGCAAGTATGGCATTACCTTGTCTGTCACGTATGTCACATCAAAGAACATGGGAATGAAGTGACGTAGCTCATGGTGATAAGGTTGATATTTTACTCTTCTTCTTCTTCTTCTTCTTCTTCTTCTTCTTCTCTATTATTATTATTATTATTATTATTATTATTATTATTATAGTTGTTGTTATTGACATCCATTACTGAAAGAGATATTTATTATCTTTGGTCCCGACCTTGTAATTCAATAAAATAATGAGATCAAAACGTCTCATTTATAATTAAGGTAAAAAAAAAAATAATGTTATTTTATCCAAATTTAATTGGCTTATGTTCCTTCATATGAATCCCTTTGATAAGAGAGACCTCACCACAATTAACAAAGGCGGAAGGAAATGCTAAGTTTCGTATTATTATTTTATAATTATTATTATTATTATTAGTAGTAGTAGTAGTAGTAGTAGTAGTAGTAGTAGTAGTAGTAGTACATGCTAAGCTACAACCCTAGGGGGAAAGCAGGATGCTATATGCTCCAAGGAAAAAATAGCTTAGTGAGGAAAGGCAATAAGAAAATAATTAATTTCAAGTGAAGTAATGAACAACTGAAATATAATATTTTAAGAACAGCAACACTAACTTTAAATCCAGTCTCACGTCCGTTCCTATATTTGCTGTCGAACTTCTACCCTCAACTTTATAAAATTACTGTTCTTTTTTCCCTTGGTTGCAGTGAATTACGCCATAGACCCTTAGTGCGAGAACCCGTGTTTTGTATAATTTATGCAAGCCCATTTAATACGAACGAACTAGTAGACCCCAATCCCGGGTTATAAAGCCCAAATTCATAAATCCAATCTAAGCCAGGTGAAGTAGATTTACATTTATAAATATAGCTACGGATTAGGTGGGATAAATTGCAACATTTGCTGAAATCACAATTTAAATAACGCCAGCCTTCAGTCAAAGAAATTCTATCCACGGTCATCTAAAAACCAAAACGTCCAATTGTGCATCTATCTGTTCACAAAATTCAAAGAGAATTTTATGTTTTCATTTCCAGGGACATCGTCATGTATTTTCTATCTATTTTTGGGATATAGCTGACTGTTCATCCTGCGAGCAAAACAGAGAACCTTTCATGACGAAATGATATATCTTCTATCATGACAATTTTACCGGTAAAAAAAATGACACGTTTAATAAAGATTTCCATATTTTATTTCAATAAAACGAAAATAGAAAAATCCCCAAAACTTACTAAAATCATGAAATGAATGAATATATGAATAGTAGGTATGTTCATGATTATGTATTTTCATGGCATTTGGATGTCCTAATATGTAAAAAGGAAAAAAAAAAAAGTCCTTCCACGTGCCGTTTGCTGTAAAAGTGTACAACTAGGATTTATTTGTTTCAATTTATTTCGTTAGTAGGAAAGGGAAAGCTGGGAGCTCTAGAACAATACTGGATTGAATACTTTAGTGGCCTTTTCTATATTGCAACGATGTTCATTATGAGACCGTTGCGTTGTGTTAGGGGAATGGGCGCGCGCGTGCATGTTGGTGTTTTATATATACAGTATATATATATATATATATATATATACATATATATATATATATATATTAATAATATATATAGATATATATATATATATTAATGTATATATATATATATATATATATATATTAATATATATATATATATATATATATTATATTATATATATATATATATATATGTATATATACACATATATATATATATATAAATATATACATGTATATATATATACATATATATATTTATATATATATAAGTATATATATATATATATATATTCATTTATAATTATGTATATACATTCATCTATCATTATATATATACATTCATCTATAATTATGCATATATATACATATATATATATATATATATGTTCATCTATAATTATACATATACATATATATATATATATATATATATTTATATATATATATATATATATATATATTGATAATCTACCTGCCCACCGCATAGAACTATACACAGGCATTCCCAAACCTTAAAAATGACATCTAATTATATAAATAGATATGAACACACACACGCATGTGTGTATGTATGTGTACATCAAAAACTTTTAGATACTAAATTTATGATAGACGACGATCAAAGGTAACCCTTTTGACTGATGTGTTTAATAGTGAGCAGAATATTGTAAAGAGAAACTTTATTATCCACAATCTTGTTCTCCTGAAGTTAAACTAACTAGCTTAGCTTTTTAGTCCCTTGAAATAAAGAAAAAAACTATTGCTGAGTGTGATGAAAATGGAGTATTTTTCTTGATTTGTTTTTTTCCATGAAAACCGTTTATTTCTTGGTATTACGTCAGCATTATACTACTGGTCACCACAAGCATTTTGCTGTATAATCTATTACACGGAATATTAGTAGATAACATAGAGATATGAATCCACAACAATGCCTGAATCCCAATAGCCCTCCCGGACGTCATGCTTGGACAAGCTTCAGTTACAGAACCACATTACCCTCTCGGTACAATGAGTGACGCCACTGTATGTCAAAGTTTGAATTCCTGGGGAAATTTTCTTTATGAATAATCCATTTGTTCATATAGTTATTTTTAAATTTCATACATTTATTTATAACGGTCTTCAAATTTCCAGATCTATTTTTATTTGTACATGGAATTCGTGTTTTTAAGGAATATAAGCACACACATAAACACACGTACGCACACACACACAGACACACACACACACACACACATATATATATATATATATATATTATATATAATATATATATATATATATATTATATATATAATATATATATATATATATTAGACCCAGTATTGGAACCCCAAAGTTACCTCGGAAAAAACGCCAACAGAAGAGATTTCTAAAATGTTTTATTTCAAAGGATTTGGTATGTTTGGTGTGGATTAGTTTTTGTTTGAAAATCTTTTTCGAGTTCTTGTAAGAGGGAACACGAAAAGTTGTAATTAATCCTTAGTTCAAAATTATTTTCGTCTTTTATGATTATTTTTGCAGCCTTTTATATAGAAAGGTCAGCTTTAAGTTTGACATTTGCTTTAGCTTTGGCAAGACTGTTTGTAAATTTTTCCACGGAGATGAAGTACGTTTGAAGGTCAAGTTATCATGCGAAGGTTCTTTATAATGAAGTTATTTTTTTCACATCTGACGCTATTAATACCGTTCTAGATATTCTTGTCTGAAATTTCAGCTTCGTGACATTTTGGAATTAGCCAGAAGGCCAAGACAACGCCTGGTGTAATATCTTTTTCATCATATGACTCATTAAAGGTGATTCCTTAACTTCGAAAACATAGAAGCAGGGGTGGTTGATGTCATTGGGTGTTTTGTCGTTAATGGCCTTCGCCAACAAAGTTGGAAGGAGGTTATGTTTTCATCCTGTTTGTGTGCTCGATTGTGTACAGCTTCCTGGCAATGATTTTATCGTAGAGTAATGAAACTTGCAGGGATTAACTGTTATATAAAAAACTGGAAATTATTAAACTTTTGAAGGTCAAGGTCAAATGTCAGGTCACGGTCACGGTCTAGCAAAATGTCCAATTCACATAATCAGCCGTAAGGTTTGGACATCGTTGTCATAGAGACTTCAAACTTGGTTCATATTTGAGTGTATGTAAATCCACCGCAATTAATGTCAAAGCTAAAGGTCAAGGTCGAAAAATAAGCTGCAGCGGTGGAGGTCTGCGCTCTATTGCGTGCCCCTATAGTTCTAAAAGTAAGTGAAGGTAATTTTACTTTTAAAAATTTATGTGTGACATCTCTTTAACTGTATTTATGCCAGTCAAGATTTGCGTTACTGTACTGCACTGTTTGGCATCTAAGTAGGTAGACAGAATTTTGAATTTCATTCTAACTGCTTTTGACTATTACAGCATTTCTTGCTCAGATTGATATATGTATAAATCGTTACTTTTTTTCACTTTCTTAATAGTTTATACTATTACCAGAGGAACAGAAGTTACATTACATACTATAAACTGTTTTACTTTTCAGTTTCCTTGGATTATTCTTCAAAAGATATATCAATGAAGTTTTAATAGAAACCGTTTCTTTGCTCAATTCGAATCGTTTTTCAGTCATTTTGCTGTGGAAGTTTTGAAGTTTTGGTGGTGATATTCGCAATCTAAATAAGACAGTAATGCTAGCTTCTGCTCCTTTGTCTTAATTTCCTCGTCTTTGGTTGTCTTATATACATACATACATACATACATACATACATACATACATCAACATTCATATTTCGACTAAGAGACATAGGTTCAAATCCTTGCTCAGCCAGAACCATTTATCATAAAGGAATTTCCATTGGATGAACATATCTATGTATGTGAAAAATATTAGCTTCCTTTGAGTGTTTTGAATAATATTAATTGAAGGAATTAATAAACTCGATCTTCTTTACGGAATTGAAATAATGATGTGTAATGTGAGTGAAACAGCGGTTGGAATATCTTTGTAGTATTCTGTACATGATGTAAGAAGAATTATGATAAGGTGAGAAATGTTTATACCGACAAGGGAAAAATTCTTTCCGTGGCCAAATGAAAGTTCAGATGGACAATAGATTTGCTAAGTGAGTCGTGTAATTCAGAAGTGGTAGAAGAAGAGGAAGGCCTAAAATGGGTTAGCTAGATGGCGTGAAAGATATATTTTGGTGTTAAAGGCAGATATAATCAAGAAGCGCAGAGGTACTACAAGACAGGGTTGAATGGTGCAGAGTAGATGTGGATTTTGACATACTGCTGATGAGTTATCTGTGGAGATGTACTGGGCTAATGATATTATTGAAGTATTATTGCAAAGGTGTTTTCATACAGGTTAAGAAAGTTGAAATATGAATATTACTTGTGTTGCTCTTACCTGGGGCTTCTCCTGTTACGACACAAAGCAAAAATTAAACCAATTCTTTCTTTTCATTACAATAAATTCCATTTATAGTCTTAGATAGTTAACTGAAAATTATTTACACACCTTATGAATCTTTATTCATAGGCGCCCCCCCCCACCCCACCCCCCCACCCCCCACCTCTCTCTCTCTCTCTCTCTCTCTCTCTCTCTCTCTTTATATATATGTATATATATAATATATATATATATATAACAGTATACACACTCACACAGTATCGTCAGGACACCAACGATGAAGTTTGTCATGGAAGTCATAACTTAAATATTTTTTCGTTTCACCAGAGAGCGCAATCCATACTAATTGCATAATATTGCAATGCAAAGCAAAATCTTTACTTTGTACGAACTTTTGTCATATATTTTGGGGTTCAGACATTAACCTGAAGTATCCTTTAATGAGAACAGTTATTCAATTGTTGATATAGTGCGTGAGAGATGACTAGGTTATGTATGTATGTATAATCCTAAAAAAACATTTGTTAGCATTTTTTCCATATACTTTTTTTTATCACATAAGGATCAAATTTCACTTTTTCTCTATGTAAGCATACGAGTACGTATATGCACTATACATGCATATGCCTAAGTAGATTACCTACATATGCATAAATGCATAAGTATGAATAACTACGAATAATTCCATCTTCTGCATGTTTTCCACTTTAAATAAATGATTTTTGTAATTGTCATCCGTTGTAGTGAGCACCTATAAAATTGTTCTTCTTTTGTGACAACTGGTTATCTTAATTATCTCCTTGTTACATTGTTTAACTTATATGAAAGTAACAATGGTCCAACAAAGACGTTTGATCCTTCATTTAAACAGACTTTATGTTTCAATTATTTTCATTCTCTTTTCCTTTCATGGAAAGTTTTCTTACTATCTCCATTGAAAATGTCAACTGAATAAACCAATGAAATCGATACTTAGTTTTTAATTTTTAACTTTGTGGCTATTTTGATATCACGTGAGAGTTTTTGACTCTCTCTCTCTCTCTCTCTCTCTCTCTCTCTCTCTCTCTCTCTCTCTCTCTCATAAGCAAATACTACGCGCACACACACACACATCAATCTTCATACCCAATGCTATCGATAAATTGCGGTGTCGATTTAAAGGCCATCATGAAAGACAGAGGCAAAGGACAGTGACACTGCCCCATCAAGCAGGACAATGCACTAGACTCTAACCATATGTACCTGTATATATGATCAGCGCCCAAGAACCCTCTCCACCCAAGCTAGAACCAAGGAGAGCTAAGCAATTGGGCCAGGCAATGGCTGCTAATGACTAAGCAGATAAACCTATAGGCACCAACAACTCCCTGTCCCATACTTAGCTCACAAGGATGGTTAGGCTGCAGCGACCTAAGGAACTAACGAGTTTGAGCGCTACCACAAACCTGGCAGAAAATGAGTTCTCCAACTATTTCTATAGCAGATTTTGTGTTAACCTAATACTTTAACAACAACACAGAATCACACACACACACACACACACATATATATATATAAATATATATACATATATATATATATATATATATACATACATAAACATATATATATGCATAAAATATATATATATATATATATATACATATATATATATACATAATATATATATATACATATATATATATATTATGTATATATACATATATATATATATTAATTATATATATATATATATATATATATACATTTATATGTGTATATGATATATATATTATATATATATATACATACATTATATATATATATATATATATATATACCAATAAGTAAATGCAGCCATTTCTATTCCACTGCAGGAAAAAGGTATCAGAAATATCTTTATCAATGTCTGGAGATCAGCCATCTTTCATCACCACGCTGACCAGAGAGGATTGGTGACTGTAGAAGACTTGTCTGATCGCTCACAGTAGACCAACATAGTATGGGTGTCCCTGACTGGCACAGTTTTGCTTATCGTGGCAATGCACAGACAATTCCACCGTCTCAAGATATTGCCATTATATATATATATATATATATATATATATGTATATATATATGGATATATATATATTTATCTAATCTCTGCTGGGGAGGTGAGAAACCCTGTTCCTTTTCAGGAACAAATAATCTGATACAGTATATCTCCATTTAACAGTGAAGTGATACATAGTTCTTTATTAATATGTTTTGGGTCACCTCTGTGGAGAGAGAGAGAGAGAGAGAGAGAGAGAGAGAGAGAGACGCATTACTCATTCATATTGTTTACCCTTCATAATGGGACGATCTTGTCAAAGCAATCCCTTCATAGAGGTACAAAACCCTTCATGGGAGTTATTCTCTCTCTCTCTCTCTCTCTCTCTCTCTCTCTCTATATATATATATATATATACATATATATATATATATATATATATATTTGTTTATATATATATATATATATATTTGTTATATATATATATATATATATATATTACTTGGTAAGCTACAACCCTAAATGGAAAAGCAGGATGCTATATGCCCAAGTGTTCCAACAGGGAAATAGCCAAGTTTTAAGAACAGTGATGATATTAAAATAAATCTTTCATAATATGAGCTATGAAAATTAAAAAAAAAAAAAAAACAAGATGAATAGATATTAGATAGAGCCGTGTGCCCGAGTGTACCATCAAGCAAGAGAACTTTACCCAAAGACAATGGAAGACAATGGTACAGTGGCTATGGCACTACTCAAGACTAGAGAACAATGGTTTGATTTTGGAGAGTCCTTCTCCTAGAAGAGCTACTTACCATAGCTAAAGAGTCTCTTCTACCATTACCAAGAAAAGTCACTGAACAATTACAATGCAGTACTTAACCCTTTGAGCGAAGAAGAATTGTTTGGTAATCTCAGTATTGTCAGGTGTATGAGGACAGAGGAGAAAGTGGAAAGGCCAGACCATTCGGTGTATATGTAGTGTGATGGGCCGAGAGAAGGTTGCGAACTCAAAGGCAGTGTGAAAGCAACTGAGTTAATTTATTATAGAACACTCTCCTTTATATACAAAACCTCAAGGCACCAGGAAATTACATGTTCGAGAAACAGACAATGTTACATAGGAGAAACGCAGACATGTTTATTCTGGTTCTTTTTAGTGCGAGGGAAGAGCGAAGATACAAGCATATTATATACAAAATGAATTATGTACGATCGTGTGACACACAGTTGGTACATGGCTCCCCCCCTAAAAATGACATACTGTACATGTTAAATAGGGCGCCTTGATCTAGAGAGGCGAACAGTAGGCGGGTCATCTGGTAGAAGATAAGCAGGTTTTAGATGATCAATGGAGACCCAGTCTTCTTTGCCACGAATGTTTAGTAGGAATGCTTTCGGACTGCGGCGGATCACAAGGAAAGGCCCCGTATAAGGGGGCGTTAGCGGTGGCTTGCTAGTGTCGTTGCACAGGAAGACGTGCATTGCAGAGTGCAAGTCTGTTGGTATGTGATGCTTCGCTGGGGGTTGTAAGTCTGGCGGCATGGAGTAAATTTTCCCACGACGTGACGTATGCGCTGGAGATCGTCGGAGGATGTTGTAGAAGGAAAAAATTCGGCAGGGACGACCAACGGGTCGCCATACACCATTTCAGCTGCCGAGACGTCGAGGGCGTCTTTAGGAGTGGTCCTTAGTGCCAGGAGGACCCAGGGAAGCTGAGTAAACCAGTTGGAATCCTTGCAGCAGGACATCAAAGCTGCTTTGAGGGTGCGATGCAAACGTTCAACCATTCCATTGTCAGCGGGGTTGTAGGCCATTGTCTAATGTAGGGTGATTCCCAGGAGATTTGCTAATGATGTCCACAATTGAGAGGTGAAAGTGGTTCCCCTGTCGGAAATAATATGCTCAGGGATACCAAATCTTACAATCCATCCAGAGAGTAGGGCAGATGTACATGAGGCCGACGTTGCAGTTCCCATGGGAATGGCTTCAGGCCAACGAGTGGAGCGGTCGATGACAGTAAACAGGTAACGATGTCCTTGTGATGTGGGTAGGGGGCCTACAACGTTGACGTGAATGTGTGCGAAACGATGCTGAGGTTGAGGAAAGGTGCCCACTCCGGAATCCGTGTGTCAATGTACTTTGGAAGTTTGACAAGAAGTACAGGCGCGGACCCAATCCTTGGCATCCTTAAAAATGCCGTGCCAAATGAACTTTGCCTTCAGCAGCTGTGCAGTAGAATGGCACGAGGGATGTGAAAGGCCGTGAATGAAATCAAACACCTGCCATCGCATGGGAGCAGGAATCCAAGGTCGCGGTCTACCAGTACTGATGTCACAGAGGAGGGTGGTGTTGGAGTCTTCGAGGGGGAAGTCTTCGAGGGGGAAGTCTTCCCAACGGAGGGACGTGCAGGATGTCCTACATGCTTGATACTCTGGATCCTGTCGTTGGGCTTCAGCCAGCGCGTTGTAATCCAATCCCAGTTGAACAGCAGCCAACGTGTTTCTTGACAAGGCATCGGCAACGGGATTCATTTTCCCAGGGACGTATTGAACGGTGCAATGGTATTCAGCCACGGCGGAGAGATGTCGGCGTTGCCGGGCGGACCAGGCATCAGACTGTCGAGTAAAGGCGTGCACCAGAGGCATGTGGTCTGTGCGAATGACGAAGGGCGTACCTTCTAAGAAATGGCGAAAGTGACGGAGAGCCAAGTGCACCGCCAGCAATTCTCGATCGAAGGTAGAATAACCCGATTCTGCCTTGGACAGTTTTCTGCCTAAGAAGGCCAATGGCCGGGGCGAGCCGTTGACCACCTGCTCGAGTACTGCACCAATAGCGACGTCGCTGGCATCGGTGGAGAGAAGGAGAGGGGCATGTGGGATAGGAAAAGTGAGAGCCGCAGCAGTTGATAGGGCCTTCTTTGTATTGCAGAAGGCTGTTTCTTGAAGGGGACCCCACTTCAGGTCCTTTGGCTTGCCCTTGAGGGAGGCGTAGAGGGGAGCAAGAGTGGCGGCAATGGCTGGCAGAAAATGGTGATAATAGTTGATCATGCCCAAGAATTCCTGCAGAGCTTTGATGGTCGAGGGCACGGGGAAGTTCTGAACGGCTGCTACCTTCTCAGGGAGGGGGTGGACTCCTTCAGGAGTGATGCGGTGCCTAAAGAACGACACTTCGTTGGCGCCAAAGGTACACTTGTCGTACCGGACTACAAGGCCGTTTTGTTGCAGGCGGTCGAGCACGATGCGCAGGTGACGGAGGTGTTCCTCTTTTGAGGAGGAGAACACAAGTATGTCGTCCACATAACATCCACAGAAAGGGAGGTCCACTAAGATGCCCTCCATGAGACGTTGAAACGTGGCCCCAGCATTACGAAGGCCAAAACAGGAGTAATTGAAGGTGTATGTACCAAACGGAGTGGTGATGGCAGTCTTGGGGATGTCTTTTGGGTTTATAGGCCCCTGATAATACCCCTTCAGGAGGTCGAGCGTAGAGAAAACCTTTTCTTTGTGCAGGTAGGAGGTCACGTCGGCAATGTTTGGGAGGGGGTAGTGATCCGGTTCTGTTTACATGTTCAGGCGCCTGTAATCCCCGCACGGACGGAGGGAGCGGTCTTTCTTCAGAACGATGTGTAAGTGTGACGACCATGGGCTGGAGGCCTTTTGGCAAAGGCCCATTTCCTCCATTTCGGCGAACGTATGTTTGGCGGCTGCCAATCGTTCCGGTGCCAGACGTCTGAATTTTGCGAAATACCGTGCTTGGCAGGAACCGTGGGCATTGGCGAAGTTCTGGACGGAAAATTCCAGGTACGACGTGAGGAGGTGGGCGTAGGCATACGTGGGTGCGCTAATGTGGAGAGCGAGGTTAGGGGGGGCGGGTTGAAGAGGTGTCAACAAGTACGATTCTTCGTTGAGCAATCGTCGGTGGGCGACATCGACGAGAAGGTGGAAATGAGAGAGGAAATCCGCACCGAGGATTGGCAATGTGACGTCACCAACAAGAAACTTCCAATTGAATTTACCGTTTCCGAACGATTATGTGAGGTTCTCGTAACCGTAGGTGGGTATCGCAGATCCGTTGGCAGCTACCAAGCGGACGTCGGCAGATGTAGACAGACTACGTCGTGTCTTGAAAAGTTTCCTTGGCAAAAGAGAACGACAAGCACCCGTGTCTACCAAAAATCGCACGCCCGTTCCTGCATCATGTAAAAAGAAAAGATTAGAAACACGGGAGGCCATTGCCACGAGCGATGGCCTACTTACACGTTTTTTGGCCACTGACAATCCTC
>NC_090725.1:51464399-51471899 GCF_036898095.1 Palaemon carinicauda | reverse complement strand
ATAATTCTTGTTAATCTAGTTTTTAAGTATGATGTCTCTTTTTTATTTCTATTAATTCTTATGCTGTCTGGAGACATTGAGCGAAATCCAGGACCAGTACGTCCTAGATTTCGTCAATGTCGTCTTCTGTATTGCAATATTCGTGGTCTTCATGCAAATATCCAAGACCTTACAGTTGCGTCCAGACAGTATGATATTCTTTTGTGCTCAGAAACTTTGGTTTCTAATATGAGGCACTCATCTGAGCTCCTTATAACTGGTTTTAAGAAGCCAATAATGTTGAAACGTGATGCCATCCCTAGGGCCAGGGGAATGGCGGTGTATATTAGGACCGAGTACCCTGCTTCTCATAAGTCCTGCTATCAATGTGGATGTCATGAGATTCAGGTAATAAAAGTTTGTGGCAGGCATAACAACTTTTATTTATGTTCGATCTACCGGAATCCAGACATGGATGATTCTATCTTCGATTGTCTTCTTACCATTATGGCTAAGATACAAGAAGATGATAGAAAGGCTTCTTTTGTCTTTGTTGGTGATTTTAATGCTCACCATAGGGAGTGGTTAAGTTCTATCTCTCCTACCGATCGCCATGGCTTAAGAGCTTTAGACTTTGCCTCTGAATCAGGCTGTGAGCAAATCATAAATGAAGCTACTCACAGGTCTGGTAATTGCTTGGACCTTGTATACACTGACTCCCCTGGCGTTATAACTGGTAAGGTTGGTTCTCCAGTCGGGACATCTGATCATGCCTTGATTTCATTATTAGTGAAGACTGAGCAGCCTGTCCCTGATATATCATATTCTTGTAAAATTTATATGAAATCCCAAGCAGACTGGAATGGGATTTTACATGATCTTTTGTGCTTGAATTGGTCACAATTATATAATAGTGTAGATCCTGTTGTCCCTTTGAATGAGAATCTAGTCAACATAATTGATAGGCGTATCCCTTCTCGTGTGCTAAGGTTCCGAGTGAAGGACAAACCGTGGTTCAATGATGATTGTAGACGTGCGTTTTTGGAGAAGCAGGAGGCCTATCAACTTTGGAAGGGTAACAGATCAGATTTGACCTGGAACAACTATACTCGGCTTCGAGCTTTTGCTCAGAGAGTTTATGCCTCAACTGAAAAGGAGTACAATTTAACCATAAAAGAAACACTTTCTGGTACAACTCAGGAACATAAATGGTGGTCTACCCTTAAATCTGCACTCTTTGGTGTAGATGCAACAGTTCCTCCTTTACTTAAACCAGATGGCTCAGTCACTCACTGTCCAAAGGAAAAGGCAACCCTTTTGGCTGATGTTTTTGACAGTAAACAGAGTAATGAAAAACTTGAACTTCCTCATTCCTGTTTTCCTGAGGCTAAACTAACTAGTTTAGCTTTTCGATCTCGTGAGATTAAAGCTCTGTTGATGGACCTTGATGCTTATGGAGGTGTTGACCCAAATGGTATTTTTCCTTTGTTTTTTATAAAGACAGCAGATTTCTTAGCTCCAAAGTTATCTGTTATTTTGCGCAAGTTAGCAAGAAGAGGAGCTTTTAGCACTAGTTGGAGAATTGGAAATGTTACTCCTCTATGTAAATGTGTTTGTGGTAGCTCAAGTCCCACTGATTACCGCCCAATTTCCATAACTCCCATATTATCTAAAGTTTTTGAACGTCTTCTGGCAAAACGTCTTAATAGGTTTGCTGAAGGTAATCATCTACTCCCTAGTTTGCAATTTGGTTTTCGTAAAGGCCTTGGAGCATGTGATGCCCTTCTTACAATCTCCAATGCTGTACAGAAATCCCTTGATTGTGGTCGGGAAGTTCGGATGATTGGCCTTGATTTTAGTGCTGCCTTTGACCGTGTTAATCATGAGGCCCTTGTTTTCAAACTGAAACAGTTGGGAGTGGGTGGGTCGTTTCTTAGCATTATTATTGATTTTTTAAGTAATAGATCTCAAAGAATTGTTGTTGATGGGCACCATAGTGATTATAGGAATGTGATATCTGGTGTTCCACAGGGTAGTGTTCTTGGCCCATTACTTTTCATACTATATACACATGACATGTGGTTTGGCCTAGAAAACAAGCTTGTTGCCTATGCAGATGATGCTACTCTCTTTGCATCAATTCCATCCCCTGAATGTAGATCTAGGGTTGGTGAATCTCTTAATAGAGATTTAGCTAGAATTAGTGCATGGTGCAAATTATGGGGTATGAAGTTGAATCCTAACAAAACTCAAAGTATGATTGTAAGTAGGTCAAGGACGGTGGTTCCTCAACATCCGGATCTCAGTATTGATAATGTTTCTTTAAATATGTATGACTCTTTCAAAATTTTAGGTGTGATTCTCGACAGTAAATTTACTTTTGAGAAACATATAAGGTCTGTGTCTTCTTCAATTTCACAAAAAATAGGCTTATTGAGAAAGTCTTTCAAGATTTTCGGTGATCAATCTATTCTGAAGAAGTGTTTTAATTCTTTCATTCTACCTTGTTTTGAGTATTGTTCTCCTGTCTGGTCTTCAGCTGCTGATTCTCATCTTAATTTGTTGGACAGAAACTTACGGTCTATTAAATTTCTTATTCCTGATCTAGATATTAATCTCTGGCACCGTCGTTCAATTAGTTCATTATGCATGTTGCATAAGATTTTTCACAACTCTGACCATCCTTTACATTCAGATCTCCCTGGACAATTCTATCCTGTTCGTAATACTAGGCAGGCAGTTAATTCTAATAGCCAGGCCTTCTCCATCACGAGGCTCAATACTACGCAGTTCTCTAGAAGTTTTATTCCAGCTGTGACCAAGTTGTGGAATGATCTTCCTAATCGGGTGGTTGAATCAGTAGAACTTCAAAAGTTCAAAGTTGGAGCAAATGCTTTTATGTTGACCAGGCGGACATGAGTCTTTTTATAGTTTATTTATGACATATTTGTTTTTGATGTTGTTGATAGTTTATTATATGACATTTCTGTTTTGACGTTGTTTCTTATTTTAGAATGATTTATTGTTAATTTGTTCTCTTCATTTATTTATTTGCTTATTTCCTTTCCTCACTGGGCTATTTTTCCCTGTTGGAGCCCCTGGGCTTATAGCATCTTGCTTTTCCAACTAGGGTTGTAGCTTGGATAGTAATAATAATAATAATAATAATATATATATATATATCTATATATTTACATATACTGTATATATGTAGATCCATAAATATATTACACTGTGTTTATATATATACATATATATATATATATATATATATATATATATATATATATATATATATATATATATATATATGCATATATATGTGTGTGTTTATGTGTGTATCAAACTCATTATCAGCAAAAATATTTCATAACTTCCCAAAACACAATTTTATCAACATTCCCTGCGTTCCTAAAACCCCTCCTAAACTCTAATAAAAACTATATAATGCAGAAAAAACAATCATCATCGATAACAGTTTTAGCTGAAGAAAAAAAAGGGCAATTACAAAAAGTCGTTCATAATCATAGTTGGGTATGGGACTATTGTCATCGAGATAAGATGGAAATTGCTCCAACAGATTCCAAGATGATGTTCAAAATGTTTAGAACTCATTAAGCGATCGTTTGGGGGACAAGGAGATCTTGTCACCTGGTTTTATCCACAAAGATAATTGTAGAGTATCAACACCCTTAATTGAACTTTCAAAGTTCAAATAGTGGAATAAGGGTAGAAGAGATTCTTTAGTCGTGGGAAGTAACTTCTAGGAGAAGGACACTTCAAAATCAAACCATTGTTCTCTAGTATTAGGTATTGCCATAGCCTCTGTACTATGGTCTTCCACTATCTTTGGGTAGATTTCTCTTGTTTGTGGGTACACTCAGATACAATATTCTATTTCTCTTTTTCTTGTTATTTAAGGTTTTTTATAGTTTATATATGAAATACTCATCTAGATGTTGTTATTGTCCTTAAACTTCTCTTGTATTTTATTTCTTTATTTTATTCATATTCCTGACTAGGCTATTTTCCTTATTGGAGCCTTTTGGCTTACAGAAACCTTTTCCAACTATGGTTGCAGCTTACCAAAAAATAAATGAAATAATAATAATAATAATAATAATAATAATAATAATAATAATAATAATAATAATAATAATAATAATGGGGATTTACGAAGGTCATTACATAAATGAGCTCGTAAAGTTATACATATAAAATTCCTTACGATGACACTTTGGAGAATAAAAGAATAAAGAATATACGAGAGGTTCCGTTGGGATGGCATTGATAAAACAGCCTGCCCAAGATGAAAGTGAGAATAAAGTGAGAGCAAAGTGAGAGTAAAGAGACTTGGGATAATGAAGAAGGAGGTTATCTATCATTTTTCCAACTCACAAAAGAATGTATCTGAGGACTGAGCCTTTATGGTGATGGGGAGGTTTACAATAATTATTCCAATGAAGATGAATTTTACATTGTGTTGAAGCTTACCATTAATACAAGCATATAAATTATGAAATAGTAGATAAATACATTTAAGAATTAATCATATAGAATTCTGGGATTTTTTTTCTCCTAATACACTGATAATTAGATTATAAATAAGCCTAGTTTTAGTTAAAGTCGAAAGATATCAAGCTACAATATAAGTTTTGCAAAAAAAAAAAAAAATCAATATCAAGTAAAAGCAGTTAGGGGTTGTGGTGGCCTATTGGAAACATACCTTTTTGGTGATTACCGGACTGCGGTTCGAGTCCTGCTCAAGCTTGAAAGTTTCTTGTGGTGTCTGCAACCTCACCATCCTTGTGAGCTAAGGGGGAGCCTGTAGCTCTACCTGCTGAGCCATCAGCAACCATTGCCTAGCCCTCTCTGGTCTTAGCTTGGGTGGAAAGAGGGCTTTGGCGCTGATATGCATATATGGTCAGTCTCTAGGTGTCTAGGGTATTGTCTTACTAACTAAGGCAATGTCACTGTCCCTCCCCTCTGGCAATCATGAGCGGACTTGAAAGCCTTTAATTACTACCAAGCGGTTAAACATTAAACCATTGTAAGCAAATGGACATAAAAGCAACTCGGTAGTGGGTAAATATGTTTGGTAACCTCCTGTTCTTTGTCCGTCCCTGGGGTCGTTTCCGATCTTCCTATATACCCGGTGGTTAGTTGGAAAAAAATCGAGAAAATACGTAATAGAATGTTTTGGGGAAACTTTTCACATTAATGTAAAAGGGTATTAAATGTTACATTTTATTGTTTTTTGGTTATAATCCTCACATAATGTAACGTCCATTTTGCAGAGAGACAATTTTCAAAAAGGTAAAAATATAATAAGTATAATTTTATCACCTGTACAGTTATGTTTGAAAAGTTATAGTAATAATATCTTATCTTGTTATCCTTAGTTTATTCAGATATCATTTACTGTTTCTAGTTCAAAATCGAACCAAGATTCAGCAATGTGCTACTTTAGAGGGTCTTTTCTTCTATCTAAAAGAATTGGCTGCTAGCTTGCTTTATTATCATTATTACTTGCTAGGCTACAACCCTAGTTGGAAAAGAAGGATGCTATAAGCTCAGGGGCTCCAACAAGGAAAATAGGTCAGTGATGAAAGGAAACAAACAAAAATTGAACATTCTAAGAAGAGCCACAACAATCAAATAAATATTTGCTATATAAACTATAAAACCTAACAAAAAGAAAAGGAAGAGAAATAAGCAAGCAAGAGAACTCTCATGCAAGACTGTGGAAGACCATGATACATAGGTATAGGCATTACCCAAGATTAGAGAACAATGGTTGGATTTTGGAGTGTCCTCCTAGAAGAGCTGCTTGCCATAGCTAAAGACTGTCTTCTACCCTTACAAAGAAGAAAGTAGCCACTGAACAATTACAGTGCAGTAAGAAGAATTGTTTGGTAATCTTAGTGTTATCAGTTGTATGAGGACAGAGGAGAATATGTAAAGAATTATCCAGACTATTCGGTGTGTATGTGTGTGTGTGTGTGTGTGTGTGTGTGAATGTGTGTGTGTAGGCAAAGGGAAAATGAACCGTAACTAGTGAGAAGGATCCAATGTACTACAAGCTGGCCAATCGAAAGTCCCCATAACTCTCTGGCGGCAGTACTCAACGGGTGGCTGGTGCCCTTGCCAACCTACTACCTGTAACGGAGATGACACTGATAACGAACTGATAGTACTTAGTGAGGTATGGGACTACCTTTTTGGATTTCCCGAACTCACATCACAATATATTAATTCCAATCAGACATTCAACTCCAATTTAAAGATTATGTAACCACAATAAAACATGTTACAGTAATTAAATAGGCAATTGTGTGGATAAATGAATTAGCTAATAATAAACTGAACCAATCAAAAGAATTGTTTTCCCATTGGAATCATCAAACCAAAGAGAGAAAATAATTAAAATCATCTTTATCGAGATCAGATTCTATGAATTTCTGTTTTTAAAAAAGCACTGGTCTAATTGGCTAGCTTTGAAATTTCATTTGTAGAAGTTTTCTCCTAATTTATTCTTTCATTATTTAGATTTAATTATGGCTTCCCGAATTTATTCAGGCCAGCTCTGTATGAGTCGATTTCTACCCCTGATCCAAATGAGTCGTACATTTGACAATACTTTCTGTAAGCTCTGACGTCAATCTGTCTTTGAAGTCCGTCATCTAATGTTATCGGTTATTGAATTCAGTTGCTTTCGAGTTTCTTTCTGCTGCCGAAGTACTGTTCTGTAATTCAGACGTCAGCACTCTTCTGGGTTTCCATTCCTATGCAGGACTGCTTGTATTAGAAAATCCTAATTTTAATAAAAAATTATCCGTAAAATTTTACTGTTCTCAATCGTATTTCAGTCAACTGCAGGAGACCGTAATTTTTACCCGTCCTCGTCATTATTTTTTTCTGGTTTATGACCGTAATATCACTCCTTTATGTCAGTATATCCGTTTTTAAAACGGTAAATGCCCAGCACATTAATTGCAGGAATTTTACAATTTTTTACTGCAAATTTTTAACAGTGTATCTTTATCTTTAACGAGTTCTTATTGAACAGGGATTTTATTATGTGGTGTTAGATAAAGTCTATAGATTTAGAACAGGTGGCTAAAACGCAACTAACACTGACTGTGCAGCCTCTACAACGTTTACAACGTTTCCAGAAAGGTCAAATCACAAGCAGTTCTTTCCAGGACCTTTGACCATGCCGTCGTATGGGGTCCACCGCCAGCGGAAAATAAAAAATAAAATAAAAATAGTAAAATATTAAAACATGACGGACATAAAATTGAAAATGATATAAAGGCATAATACTGTTTGATTCATTAACGCTGGGAAGCTAAGGATAAATTATTGACAGCTGTACATTGTAGCAGTTAGCGCTCTTTAAAACGAAAAATACAAACTGATGGCAACGCTGCCTGTAAAATAAAGTTGATGAGTTGTAAACACGTGCTCAAAAGAATTTTTATTAATTTCACGAAATGAGGATTATATATATATATATAT
>NC_090725.1:51441899-51446899 GCF_036898095.1 Palaemon carinicauda | reverse complement strand
CTCTCTCTCTCTCTCTCTCTCTCTCTCTCTCTCCAGAAAATTATAGTCTCAACATATATGATCAAATAAAGAGATTGTTAATAATGTTGAACCCACATTTACGATAAAGACGTCTCAATAATATGATCAAACAAACACACCAGAAATCGTAAAATAAAATGTGATTCAAGTCACTGACCCAATTCTTTCAAATGCAAGTTCATTTGGCTTTGATCCTATGAGTTAAACGATATTTGATAATATAAAATTCATTATAAAAATATTGTAATTTGCACTTTTTTTATGAGAATGAGATCTGATATTTCTCTCTCTCTCTCTCTCTCTCTCTCTCCTCTCTCTCTCTCTCTCTTCTCTCTCTCTCTCTCTCTCTCTCTCTCTCTCTGAAATACAGATACAAGATATCTAATTTTTCTTATTTTATCATATGTTTGAATATTATTTTATAGATAAGCTGTATTTTTTTCAGGTTGTAAATAATGAAATTAGAATTTATATAAAATATCTGTTGATAACTTTCTTATTTATTAACGAAAAATTTGCATTTGAAAAAATATTTAAACATATAACTAGGTAACACAAGACATGTTTAGTGCTACCCACTCACTTCATCGAATAACTGCGAGTAATCTTATACATATTCTTTTTGATCATTTTAAAGCACTATCTGTTCAAAATAGTTATATATGAACAAACATTGCACCTACCAAGTCTCTTGATAGTTCAGTTGGTAATCCTCGCAGGCATGGTTTCGAATCTCTGCCCACCCAAGAGCTATTACCATAAATGAAATTCACTTGATATATATTTCCAAGATAGAATTCAATATTAAATGCCATTGTAATTAATATTAACATTGATTAAAATCACGAGTGTTAGTGATATATATTCATCTTAAACAACCAGGTGTTGAAAACATACAATTCAACTATCATAGTGGAGATGGGTTTACTCAAGTCTAGGAACAGATTCCTGAATTCGACAGGAATATGTAGGGTGACTTGTAATAAACTTATATCTCTCTTGATAGTTCAGTTGGTAGAGTCCTCGCAGGCATGGTTTCGGCTGAGTGGCATGAGCTCGAATCTCTGCGCAGCCAGAAGCTATTACCATAAATGAATTCCAGTGGATATATAATTCCCTCGATTTTTTTTCTAGCAATGAAACAATTATGTTGAAACTCATTGAGCTATTAGTGCTCTTCATCTCCGAAAATGATAACCACCATAAAGTCAGATCATCCTAAAATAACGTAAAGTATTAGCGTTCTCATTAATAATTTATGCTATCTTTTTTAAACCCCGTCCCCGAAAAGTAGAAATAAAAATCAATTCGTAAACTCTTACCGATGAATTGATCCGCAACTCCTTTTTTCCCATCTCTAGAATGAAATTATTAACTAATTCACATATATAAGCACTTACTTTACATTATGTCCCCATTACCTTCATAATACTTTTTTCTTGTTCAAATTTTCTCACTGGTCTTAGCTAGTTTAAGAAGCAAACATTACAATCTTCTTTTCTGTGTCCTTTGTATTCAACTGCCAAAAGAAATAGAGTCTTAACATTATTATTATTATTATTATTATTATTATTATCATTATTAATTGCTAAGCTACAACCCTAGTTGGAAAAACAGGATGCTATAAGCCCAGGGGCTCCAACAGGGAAAATAGCCCAGTGAGGAAAGGAAAAAAGGAAAAATAAAATATTTTAAGAACAGTAGCATTAGAATAAATATCTGCTATATAAACTATAAAAACTTTAACAAAACAAGAGGAAGAGAAATAAGAAAGAAGTGTGCCCAAGTGTACCCTCAAGCAAGAGAACTCTTACCCAAGACAGTAGAAGACCATTGTACAGAGGCTATGGCACTACCCAGACTAGAGTACAATAGTTTGATTTTGAAGTGTCCCTTCTCTTACAAGAGCTTCCTACCATAGCTAAAGAGTCTTTTCTACCCTTACCAAGAAGAAAGTGACCATTGAACAATGACAGTACAATAACCCTTTGGCTAAAGAAGAATTGTTTGGTAATCTCAGTTATTGCAGGTGTATGAGGACAGAGGAGAACATCTAAAGAATAGGGCACACTATTCGGTGTATGAGTAGGCAATGGGGAAATGTACCGTAACCAGAGAGGGTCCAATGTACTGTAGTACCGTCTGGCCAGTCAAAGGACCCCATAACTCTCTAGCGGTAGTATCTCAATGGTTGGCTGGTGCCCTGGCCAACCTACTACCTTATCTTGTTAGGTTCAGATGCTTCAGCTGAATGAGGTAGGGTAAAAGAAATATTTCAATGACATTACATAAGTACAAATATATCTGTAATACTTTTGTCATGATGGAATTGCGGCTTATCGATGGCCATGGATTTGACAATATTTGTGCAGAAATAATAATAATAATAATAATAATAATAATAATAATAATAATAATAATAATAATAATAATAGAGGGGCACTCAGCAGAGCGCAGACCTCTTCCGCGGCAGCTTATTTCTGCACATTTCCCTCGCCTTGATCTTCACCTTTGACCTTAATATGTATTAATCGACGTGGATTTTCATATACTCACATATGAACCAAGTTTGAAGTCTCTATAACAACGATGTTCAAACTTATGGCTGATTACGTGAATTGGAAATTTTGCTTGACCATGACCTTGACCCTTAACCTTGAGCTTCCAAAATTGAAAAATTTCCAGCTTTTTACATAGCAGTTAATCCCTGCAAGTTTCATTACTCTACGATTAAAATTGTGGCCTTGAAGCTGTTCACAAACAAACACATAGATACACAAACACGGGTGAAAATATAACCTTCCAACTTCCTTGGCGGAGATAATAATAATAATAATAATAATAATAATAATAATAATAATAATAATAATAATAATAATAATAATAATAACTGTAAGATAGGCAAATGCGGTATAGTCTGCAATCAATGTAACACGCATGACGAAGCATAACGACCGATACACGAGGTATTCACAAATTGGTCAACGTCGAGTATTTAACTCCTACAAGGTACCAGCCACGTAAACATTAATGCTTGGCCTCTATCTAATACTGATCACAATCTCAAACCGACCAACGTATTGAGAGGTCAAGTGAAAATTCTTAAAAGTTACAAACGATGAAGAAATATTGTAAACTAGTGTACGCGACCTGTCGAAAATGACGGCAAAATATTTACATACACACGCGCACGCACAGTGTGCCTAACGGGGTAGCCCCTCTCACCCGGGTATGACTACTCCCTCTCCCCTCTATCCGAGGGATGGAAAAAGACAGTAGTTATACGTCTGGTAATACCGTTAAGCGTTACCAAATAGAAAGGTTAGAGATAGATATTCATATATATATATATATATATATATATATATATATATATATATATATATATATATATATATATATATATAGATATATATATATATATCTATCTATATATATATATATATATATATATATATACTGTATACACACACACACATATGATATATATATATATATATATATATATATATATATATATATGTATATATATATATATATATATATATATATATATATGTGGTGTGTGTGTGTATATACAGTGTATATACATATATATATATAATATATATATATATATATATATATATGTAGGTATGTATATACAGTATATATATATTTATATATATATATATATGCATATATATGTATATATACATATATATATCTATATATATATATATATATATATATATATATATATATATATATATATATTTATATATATATATATATATTATATATATATATATATATATATCCCGTAACTTGCTCTTCATTATATAGGTGAGATGATGCTAGCAAATATATTTTGTTCATTGTTACTTATCAACCATACTACTCTAGATTGGATTTATGAATTAAGGACATATGACCTGTCACTGTGGCAGGGAAGGCCATTTGGCACCTATATGCAATTAGAGAAGGGGGGGGCGTAGTTAAATTAAAAAGGAGATTGGAGAAGAAGAGAGAAAAAAGAAAGCAGGAACAAAAGTGTACAAGAAAGTTACAGATCAGCTAAATCTGAGGGTCGAAGTAGGGCTGCAAAGACAATTGACATCCAGTTGAATAAGCCTTCATCTGTCCCTGTATGCATTTACTCAGTCTACTATCAATTTTAAGAAATTGAGGAATGCCACTAATATTCGAGCATCCTCCAAGGAAGACAGGCAGACTGTCTGCAAGGTAAAGTCTTCTAAAACTCCCCCCTAAGTAAACATGTAACTATACGTACTAATAACACCCTAAGTCGAAGAGTTCTGCTTAGAACGTGTTTTTTTATGACTAAAGGATATGATTTCGTTGTTGTCACGAGGTGTTTCTTGAGCAGTAACTTATATGTTACGCATCAAAGGGCATCATTTGGCTTCCACCCAACACCCCACTCCCACCCTCACAGCACCCCCCACCCCAACGGAACCATCCCCCTCTCCGACCACCTAAGAATAACACTCCAGTGAACGGTATTTTATTACTTATTGTAACTGAAGTGTGTTGATGCTGTCAATCTCCGAAGCGATTGGTTGTTGTTTATACCACTGGTGTTGTGTTGTTGAGCCAAGTCTGCATTATTAAGAGGTCTCTATCTAATCTATTTAAAGGTTTAAAGAACGCTCGTGAAGAGCAGAGGCCAGGGACAGTGACAATATTCTACTAACCCTAGCAGGACAATGCCGAATCTGGACAATGCCCGAGAGACTGGACAAATATTATTATTATTACAAGCTGGGCTATAACCCTAGTTGGGAAAGCAAGATGCTAATTTATAAGCCCAGGGGCTCCAACAGGGAAAATTACATATGATCAGTGCACAAGCCCATTTCCACCCGCGCTAGGACCAGGGACGGCCTGACAATGGCTGCAGGTGGCACAAACAAGTAGACCTATAAGCTAAATCCCCAAACTCCCAATCTTTAGCTCACAAGGATGATGAGATTGCA